>NW_027638490.1:0-38723 GCF_951216825.1 Electrona antarctica | reverse complement strand
GCTAAGCAAAAGTGAACAGGGCCAAACTGGGCTTATTTCGCTGTGAAAGTGACATTTAGGCACGGAGTTGGAAAACCTTGTCTGAACCCCTCCATCCTTCCTGTAGCTGCTCAGACTCTGCTTCTCTGCCCCCAGCCAAGCTTATAGGCCTGCAGAGTGTCTAGTTTTGAAGATACTAGACTCTGCTAAGCAAAAGTGAACAGGGCCAAACTGGGCTTATTTCGCTGTGAAAGTGACATTTAGGCACGGAGTTGGAAAACCTTGTCTGAACCCCTCCATCCTTCCTGTAGCTGCTCAGACTCTGCTTCTCTGCCCCCAGCCAAGCTTATAGGCCTGCAGAGTGTCTAGTTTTGAAGATACAGACTCTGCTAAGCAAAAGTGAACAGGGCCAAACTGGGCTTATTTCGCTGTGAAAGTGACATTTAGGCACGGAGTTGGAAAACCTTGTCTGAACCCCTCCATCCTTCCTGTAGCTGCTCAGACTCTGCTTCTCTGCCCCCAGCCAAGCTTATAGGCCTGCAGAGTGTCTAGTTTTGAAGATACAGACTCTGCTAAGCAAAAGTGAACAGGGCCAAACTGGGCTTATTTCGCTGTGAAAGTGACATTTAGGCACGGAGTTGGAAAACCTTGTCTGAACCCCTCCATCCTTCCTGTAGCTGCTCAGACTCTGCTTCTCTGCCCCCAGCCAAGCTTATAGGCCTGCAGAGTGTCTAGTTTTGAAGATACAGACTCTGCTAAGCAAAAGTGAACAGGGCCAAACTGGGCTTATTTCGCTGTGAAAGTGACATTTAGGCACGGAGTTGGAAAACCTTGTCTGAACCCCTCCATCCTTCCTGTAGCTGCTCAGACTCTGCTTCTCTGCCCCCAGCCAAGCTTATAGGCCTGCAGAGTGTCTAGTTTTGAAGATACAGACTCTGCTAAGCAAAAGTGAACAGGGCCAAACTGGGCTTATTTCGCTGTGAAAGTGACATTTAGGCACGGAGTTGGAAAACCTTGTCTGAACCCCTCCATCCTTCCTGTAGCTGCTCAGACTCTGCTTCTCTGCCCCCAGCCAAGCTTATAGGCCTGCAGAGTGTCTAGTTTTGAAGATACAGACTCTGCTAAGCAAAAGTGAACAGGGCCAAACTGGGCTTATTTCGCTGTGAAAGTGACATTTAGGCACGGAGTTGGAAAACCTTGTCTGAACCCCTCCATCCTTCCTGTAGCTGCTCAGACTCTGCTTCTCTGCCCCCAGCCAAGCTTATAGGCCTGCAGAGTGTCTAGTTTTGAAGATACAGACTCTGCTAAGCAAAAGTGAACAGGGCCAAACTGGGCTTATTTCGCTGTGAAAGTGACATTTAGGCACGGAGTTGGAAAACCTTGTCTGAACCCCTCCATCCTTCCTGTAGCTGCTCAGACTCTGCTTCTCTGCCCCCAGCCAAGCTTATAGGCCTGCAGAGTGTCTAGTTTTGAAGATACAGACTCTGCTAAGCAAAAGTGAACAGGGCCAAACTGGGCTTATTTCGCTGTGAAAGTGACATTTAGGCACGGAGTTGGAAAACCTTGTCTGAACCCCTCCATCCTTCCTGTAGCTGCTCAGACTCTGCTTCTCTGCCCCCAGCCAAGCTTATAGGCCTGCAGAGTGTCTAGTTTTGAAGATACAGACTCTGCTAAGCAAAAGTGAACAGGGCCAAACTGGGCTTATTTCGCTGTGAAAGTGACATTTAGGCACGGAGTTGGAAAACCTTGTCTGAACCCCTCCATCCTTCCTGTAGCTGCTCAGACTCTGCTTCTCTGCCCCCAGCCAAGCTTATAGGCCTGCAGAGTGTCTAGTTTTGAAGATACAGACTCTGCTAAGCAAAAGTGAACAGGGCCAAACTGGGCTTATTTCGCTGTGAAAGTGACATTTAGGCACGGAGTTGGAAAACCTTGTCTGAACCCCTCCATCCTTCCTGTAGCTGCTCAGACTCTGCTTCTCTGCCCCCAGCCAAGCTTATAGGCCTGCAGAGTGTCTAGTTTTGAAGATACAGACTCTGCTAAGCAAAAGTGAACAGGGCCAAACTGGGCTTATTTCGCTGTGAAAGTGACATTTAGGCACGGAGTTGGAAAACCTTGTCTGAACCCCTCCATCCTTCCTGTAGCTGCTCAGACTCTGCTTCTCTGCCCCCAGCCAAGCTTATAGGCCTGCAGAGTGTCTAGTTTTGAAGATACAGACTCTGCTAAGCAAAAGTGAACAGGGCCAAACTGGGCTTATTTCGCTGTGAAAGTGACATTTAGGCACGGAGTTGGAAAACCTTGTCTGAACCCCTCCATCCTTCCTGTAGCTGCTCAGACTCTGCTTCTCTGCCCCCAGCCAAGCTTATAGGCCTGCAGAGTGTCTAGTTTTGAAGATACAGACTCTGCTAAGCAAAAGTGAACAGGGCCAAACTGGGCTTATTTCGCTGTGAAAGTGACATTTAGGCACGGAGTTGGAAAACCTTGTCTGAACCCCTCCATCCTTCCTGTAGCTGCTCAGACTCTGCTTCTCTGCCCCCAGCCAAGCTTATAGGCCTGCAGAGTGTCTAGTTTTGAAGATACAGACTCTGCTAAGCAAAAGTGAACAGGGCCAAACTGGGCTTATTTCGCTGTGAAAGTGACATTTAGGCACGGAGTTGGAAAACCTTGTCTGAACCCCTCCATCCTTCCTGTAGCTGCTCAGACTCTGCTTCTCTGCCCCCAGCCAAGCTTATAGGCCTGCAGAGTGTCTAGTTTTGAAGATACAGACTCTGCTAAGCAAAAGTGAACAGGGCCAAACTGGGCTTATTTCGCTGTGAAATTTCGATGTCACTTTCACAGCGAAATAAGCCCAGTTTGGCCCTGTTCACTTTTGCTTAGCAGAGTCTGTATCTTCAAAACTAGACACTCTGCAGGCCTATAAGCTTGGCTGGGGGCAGAGAAGCAGAGTCTGAGCAGCTACAGGAAGGATGGAGGGGTTCAGACAAGGTTTTCCAACTCCGTGCCTAAATGTCACTTTCACAGCGAAATAAGCCCAGTTTGGCCCTGTTCACTTTTGCTTAGCAGAGTCTGTATCTTCAAAACTAGACACTCTGCAGGCCTATAAGCTTGGCTGGGGGCAGAGAAGCAGAGTCTGAGCAGCTACAGGAAGGATGGAGGGGTTCAGACAAGGTTTTCCAACTCCGTGCCTAAATGTCACTTTCACAGCGAAATAAGCCCAGTTTGGCCCTGTTCACTTTTGCTTAGCAGAGTCTGTATCTTCAAAACTAGACACTCTGCAGGCCTATAAGCTTGGCTGGGGGCAGAGAAGCAGAGTCTGAGCAGCTACAGGAAGGATGGAGGGGTTCAGACAAGGTTTTCCAACTCCGTGCCTAAATGTCACTTTCACAGCGAAATAAGCCCAGTTTGGCCCTGTTCACTTTTGCTTAGCAGAGTCTGTATCTTCAAAACTAGACACTCTGCAGGCCTATAAGCTTGGCTGGGGGCAGAGAAGCAGAGTCTGAGCAGCTACAGGAAGGATGGAGGGGTTCAGACAAGGTTTTCCAACTCCGTGCCTAAATGTCACTTTCACAGCGAAATAAGCCCAGTTTGGCCCTGTTCACTTTTGCTTAGCAGAGTCTGTATCTTCAAAACTAGACACTCTGCAGGCCTATAAGCTTGGCTGGGGGCAGAGAAGCAGAGTCTGAGCAGCTACAGGAAGGATGGAGGGGTTCAGACAAGGTTTTCCAACTCCGTGCCTAAATGTCACTTTCACAGCGAAATAAGCCCAGTTTGGCCCTGTTCACTTTTGCTTAGCAGAGTCTGTATCTTCAAAACTAGACACTCTGCAGGCCTATAAGCTTGGCTGGGGGCAGAGAAGCAGAGTCTGAGCAGCTACAGGAAGGATGGAGGGGTTCAGACAAGGTTTTCCAACTCCGTGCCTAAATGTCACTTTCACAGCGAAATAAGCCCAGTTTGGCCCTGTTCACTTTTGCTTAGCAGAGTCTGTATCTTCAAAACTAGACACTCTGCAGGCCTATAAGCTTGGCTGGGGGCAGAGAAGCAGAGTCTGAGCAGCTACAGGAAGGATGGAGGGGTTCAGACAAGGTTTTCCAACTCCGTGCCTAAATGTCACTTTCACAGCGAAATAAGCCCAGTTTGGCCCTGTTCACTTTTGCTTAGCAGAGTCTGTATCTTCAAAACTAGACACTCTGCAGGCCTATAAGCTTGGCTGGGGGCAGAGAAGCAGAGTCTGAGCAGCTACAGGAAGGATGGAGGGGTTCAGACAAGGTTTTCCAACTCCGTGCCTAAATGTCACTTTCACAGCGAAATAAGCCCAGTTTGGCCCTGTTCACTTTTGCTTAGCAGAGTCTGTATCTTCAAAACTAGACACTCTGCAGGCCTATAAGCTTGGCTGGGGGCAGAGAAGCAGAGTCTGAGCAGCTACAGGAAGGATGGAGGGGTTCAGACAAGGTTTTCCAACTCCGTGCCTAAATGTCACTTTCACAGCGAAATAAGCCCAGTTTGGCCCTGTTCACTTTTGCTTAGCAGAGTCTGTATCTTCAAAACTAGACACTCTGCAGGCCTATAAGCTTGGCTGGGGGCAGAGAAGCAGAGTCTGAGCAGCTACAGGAAGGATGGAGGGGTTCAGACAAGGTTTTCCAACTCCGTGCCTAAATGTCACTTTCACAGCGAAATAAGCCCAGTTTGGCCCTGTTCACTTTTGCTTAGCAGAGTCTGTATCTTCAAAACTAGACACTCTGCAGGCCTATAAGCTTGGCTGGGGGCAGAGAAGCAGAGTCTGAGCAGCTACAGGAAGGATGGAGGGGTTCAGACAAGGTTTTCCAACTCCGTGCCTAAATGTCACTTTCACAGCGAAATAAGCCCAGTTTGGCCCTGTTCACTTTTGCTTAGCAGAGTCTGTATCTTCAAAACTAGACACTCTGCAGGCCTATAAGCTTGGCTGGGGGCAGAGAAGCAGAGTCTGAGCAGCTACAGGAAGGATGGAGGGGTTCAGACAAGGTTTTCCAACTCCGTGCCTAAATGTCACTTTCACAGCGAAATAAGCCCAGTTTGGCCCTGTTCACTTTTGCTTAGCAGAGTCTGTATCTTCAAAACTAGACACTCTGCAGGCCTATAAGCTTGGCTGGGGGCAGAGAAGCAGAGTCTGAGCAGCTACAGGAAGGATGGAGGGGTTCAGACAAGGTTTTCCAAGTCCGTGCCTAAATCTCACTTTCACAGCGAAATAAGCCCAGTTTGGCCCTGTTCACTTTTGCTTAGCAGAGTCTGTATCTTCAAAACTAGACACTCTGCAGGCCTATATCAGCCCAATATCAATATCAGCCCAATATCAATATCAGCCCAATATCAGCATCAGCCCAATATCAGCATCAGCCCAATATCAGCATCAGCCCAATATCAGCATCAGCCCAATATCAGCATCAGCCCAATATCAGCATCAGCCCAATATCAGCATCAGCCCAATATCAGCATCAGCCCAATATCAGCATCAGCCCAATATCAGCATCAGCCCAATATCAGCATCAGCCCAATATCAGCATCAGCCCAATATCAGCATCAGCCCAATATCAGCATCAGCCCAATATCAGCATCAGCCCAATATCAGCATCAGCCCAATATCAGCATCAGCCCAATATCAGCATCAGCCCAATATCAGCATCAGCCCAATATCAGCATCAGCCCAATATCAGCATCAGCCCAATATCAGCATCAGCCCAATATCAGCATCAGCCCAATATCAGCATCAGCCCAATATCAGCATCAGCCCAATATCAGCATCAGCCCAATATCAGCATCAGCCCAATATCAGCATCAGCCCAATATCAGCATCAGCCCAATATCAGCATCAGCCCAATATCAGCATCAGCCCAATATCAGCATCAGCCCAATATCAGCATCAGCCCAATATCAGCATCAGCCCAATATCAGCATCAGCCCAATATCAGCATCAGCCCAATATCAGCATCAGCCCAATATCAGCATCAGCCCAATATCAGCATCAGCCCAATATCAGCATCAGCCCAATATCAGCATCAGCCCAATATCAGCATCAGCCCAATATCAGCATCAGCCCAATATCAGCATCAGCCCAATATCAGCATCAGCCCAATATCAGCATCAGCCCAATATCAGCATCAGCCCAATATCAGCATCAGCCCAATATCAGCATCAGCCCAATATCAGCATCAGCCCAATATCAGCATCAGCCCAATATCAGCATCAGCCCAATATCAGCATCAGCCCAATATCAGCATCAGCCCAATATCAGCATCAGCCCAATATCAGCATCAGCCCAATATCAGCATCAGCCCAATATCAGCATCAGCCCAATATCAGCATCAGCCCAATATCAGCATCAGCCCAATATCAGCATCAGCCCAATATCAGCATCAGCCCAATATCAGCATCAGCCCAATATCAGCATCAGCCCAATATCAGCATCAGCCCAATATCAGCATCAGCCCAATATCAGCATCAGCCCAATATCAGCATCAGCCCAATATCAGCATCAGCCCAATATCAGCATCAGCCCAATATCAGCATCAGCCCAATATCAGCATCAGCCCAATATCAGCATCAGCCCAATATCAGCATCAGCCCAATATCAGCATCAGCCCAATATCAGCATCAGCCCAATATCAGCATCAGCCCAATATCAGCATCAGCCCAATATCAGCATCAGCCCAATATCAGCATCAGCCCAATATCAGCATCAGCCCAATATCAGCATCAGCCCAATATCAGCATCAGCCCAATATCAGCATCAGCCCAATATCAGCATCAGCCCAATATCAGCATCAGCCCAATATCAGCATCAGCCCAATATCAGCATCAGCCCAATATCAGCATCAGCCCAATATCAGCATCAGCCCAATATCAGCATCAGCCCAATATCAGCATCAGCCCAATATCAGCATCAGCCCAATATCAGCATCAGCCCAATATCAGCATCAGCCCAATATCAGCATCAGCCCAATATCAGCATCAGCCCAATATCAGCATCAGCCCAATATCAGCATCAGCCCAATATCAGCATCAGCCCAATATCAGCATCAGCCCAATATCAGCATCAGCCCAATATCAGCATCAGCCCAATATCAGCATCAGCCCAATATCAGCATCAGCCCAATATCAGCATCAGCCCAATATCAGCATCAGCCCAATATCAGCATCAGCCCAATATCAGCATCAGCCCAATATCAGCATCAGCCCAATATCAGCATCAGCCCAATATCAGCATCAGCCCAATATCAGCATCAGCCCAATATCAGCATCAGCTGATATTACATCATATTGGGCTGCTTCTCTGCCCCCAGCCAAGCTTATAGGCCTGCAGAGTGTCTAGGGCTGATGCTGATATTGGGCTGATGCTGATATTGGGCTGATGCTGATATTGGGCTGATGCTGATATTGGGCTGATGCTGATATTGGGCTGATGCTGATATTGGGCTGATGCTGATATTGGGCTGATGCTGATATTGGGCTGATGCTGATATTGGGCTGATGCTGATATTGGGCTGATGCTGATATTGGGCTGATGCTGATATTGGGCTGATGCTGATATTGGGCTGATGCTGATATTGGGCTGATGCTGATATTGGGCTGATGCTGATATTGGGCTGATGCTGATATTGGGCTGATGCTGATATTGGGCTGATGCTGATATTGGGCTGATGCTGATATTGGGCTGATGCTGATATTGGGCTGATGCTGATATTGGGCTGATGCTGATATTGGGCTGATGCTGATATTGGGCTGATGCTGATATTGGGCTGATGCTGATATTGGGCTGATGCTGATATTGGGCTGATGCTGATATTGGGCTGATGCTGATATTGGGCTGATGCTGATATTGGGCTGATGCTGATATTGGGCTGATGCTGATATTGGGCTGATGCTGATATTGGGCTGATGCTGATATTGGGCTGATGCTGATATTGGGCTGATGCTGATATTGGGCTGATGCTGATATTGGGCTGATGCTGATATTGGGCTGATGCTGATATTGGGCTGATGCTGATATTGGGCTGATGCTGATATTGGGCTGATGCTGATATTGGGCTGATGCTGATATTGGGCTGATGCTGATATTGGGCTGATGCTGATATTGGGCTGATGCTGATATTGGGCTGATGCTGATATTGGGCTGATGCTGATATTGGGCTGATGCTGATATTGGGCTGATGCTGATATTGGGCTGATGCTGATATTGGGCTGATGCTGATATTGGGCTGATGCTGATATTGGGCTGATGCTGATATTGGGCTGATGCTGATATTGGGCTGATGCTGATATTGGGCTGATGCTGATATTGGGCTGATGCTGATATTGGGCTGATGCTGATATTGGGCTGATGCTGATATTGGGCTGATGCTGATATTGGGCTGATGCTGATATTGGGCTGATGCTGATATTGGGCTGATGCTGATATTGGGCTGATGCTGATATTGGGCTGATGCTGATATTGGGCTGATGCTGATATTGGGCTGATGCTGATATTGGGCTGATGCTGATATTGGGCTGATGCTGATATTGGGCTGATGCTGATATTGGGCTGATGCTGATATTGGGCTGATGCTGATATTGGGCTGATGCTGATATTGGGCTGATGCTGATATTGGGCTGATGCTGATATTGGGCTGATGCTGATATTGGGCTGATGCTGATATTGGGCTGATGCTGATATTGGGCTGATGCTGATATTGGGCTGATGCTGATATTGGGCTGATGCTGATATTGGGCTGATGCTGATATTGGGCTGATGCTGATATTGGGCTGATGCTGATATTGGGCTGATGCTGATATTGGGCTGATGCTGATATTGGGCTGATGCTGATATTGGGCTGATGCTGATATTGGGCTGATGCTGATATTGGGCTGATGCTGATATTGGGCTGATGCTGATATTGGGCTGATGCTGATATTGGGCTGATGCTGATATTGGGCTGATGCTGATATTGGGCTGATGCTGATATTGGGCTGATGCTGATATTGGGCTGATGCTGATATTGGGCTGATATTGATATTGGGCTGATATTGATATTGGGCTGATATAGGCCTGCAGAGTGTCTAGTTTTGAAGATACAGACTCTGCTAAGCAAAAGTGAACAGGGCCAAACTGGGCTTATTTCGCTGTGAAAGTGAGATTTAGGCACGGACTTGGAAAACCTTGTCTGAACCCCTCCATCCTTCCTGTAGCTGCTCAGACTCTGCTTCTCTGCCCCCAGCCAAGCTTATAGGCCTGCAGAGTGTCTAGTTTTGAAGATACAGACTCTGCTAAGCAAAAGTGAACAGGGCCAAACTGGGCTTATTTCGCTGTGAAAGTGACATTTAGGCACGGAGTTGGAAAACCTTGTCTGAACCCCTCCATCCTTCCTGTAGCTGCTCAGACTCTGCTTCTCTGCCCCCAGCCAAGCTTATAGGCCTGCAGAGTGTCTAGTTTTGAAGATACAGACTCTGCTAAGCAAAAGTGAACAGGGCCAAACTGGGCTTATTTCGCTGTGAAAGTGACATTTAGGCACGGAGTTGGAAAACCTTGTCTGAACCCCTCCATCCTTGCTGTAGCTGCTCAGACTCTGCTTCTCTGCCCCCAGCCAAGCTTATAGGCCTGCAGAGTGTCTAGTTTTGAAGATACAGACTCTGCTAAGCAAAAGTGAACAGGGCCAAACTGGGCTTATTTCGCTGTGAAAGTGACATTTAGGCACGGAGTTGGAAAACCTTGTCTGAACCCCTCCATCCTTCCTGTAGCTGCTCAGACTCTGCTTCTCTGCCCCCAGCCAAGCTTATAGGCCTGCAGAGTGTCTAGTTTTGAAGATACAGACTCTGCTAAGCAAAAGTGAACAGGGCCAAACTGGGCTTATTTCGCTGTGAAAGTGACATTTAGGCACGGAGTTGGAAAACCTTGTCTGAACCCCTCCATCCTTCCTGTAGCTGCTCAGACTCTGCTTCTCTGCCCCCAGCCAAGCTTATAGGCCTGCAGAGTGTCTAGTTTTGAAGATACAGACTCTGCTAAGCAAAAGTGAACAGGGCCAAACTGGGCTTATTTCGCTGTGAAAGTGACATTTAGGCACGGAGTTGGAAAACCTTGTCTGAACCCCTCCATCCTTCCTGTAGCTGCTCAGACTCTGCTTCTCTGCCCCCAGCCAAGCTTATAGGCCTGCAGAGTGTCTAGTTTTGAAGATACAGACTCTGCTAAGCAAAAGTGAACAGGGCCAAACTGGGCTTATTTCGCTGTGAAAGTGACATTTAGGCACGGAGTTGGAAAACCTTGTCTGAACCCCTCCATCCTTCCTGTAGCTGCTCAGACTCTGCTTCTCTGCCCCCAGCCAAGCTTATAGGCCTGCAGAGTGTCTAGTTTTGAAGATACAGACTCTGCTAAGCAAAAGTGAACAGGGCCAAACTGGGCTTATTTCGCTGTGAAAGTGACATTTAGGCACGGAGTTGGAAAACCTTGTCTGAACCCCTCCATCCTTCCTGTAGCTGCTCAGACTCTGCTTCTCTGCCCCCAGCCAAGCTTATAGGCCTGCAGAGTGTCTAGTTTTGAAGATACAGACTCTGCTAAGCAAAAGTGAACAGGGCCAAACTGGGCTTATTTCGCTGTGAAAGTGACATTTAGGCACGGAGTTGGAAAACCTTGTCTGAACCCCTCCATCCTTCCTGTAGCTGCTCAGACTCTGCTTCTCTGCCCCCAGCCAAGCTTATAGGCCTGCAGAGTGTCTAGTTTTGAAGATACAGACTCTGCTAAGCAAAAGTGAACAGGGCCAAACTGGGCTTATTTCGCTGTGAAAGTGACATTTAGGCACGGAGTTGGAAAACCTTGTCTGAACCCCTCCATCCTTCCTGTAGCTGCTCAGACTCTGCTTCTCTGCCCCCAGCCAAGCTTATAGGCCTGCAGAGTGTCTAGTTTTGAAGATACAGACTCTGCTAAGCAAAAGTGAACAGGGCCAAACTGGGCTTATTTCGCTGTGAAAGTGACATTTAGGCACGGAGTTGGAAAACCTTGTCTGAACCCCTCCATCCTTCCTGTAGCTGCTCAGACTCTGCTTCTCTGCCCCCAGCCAAGCTTATAGGCCTGCAGAGTGTCTAGTTTTGAAGATACAGACTCTGCTAAGCAAAAGTGAACAGGGCCAAACTGGGCTTATTTCGCTGTGAAAGTGACATTTAGGCACGGAGTTGGAAAACCTTGTCTGAACCCCTCCATCCTTCCTGTAGCTGCTCAGACTCTGCTTCTCTGCCCCCAGCCAAGCTTATAGGCCTGCAGAGTGTCTAGTTTTGAAGATACAGACTCTGCTAAGCAAAAGTGAACAGGGCCAAACTGGGCTTATTTCGCTGTGAAAGTGACATTTAGGCACGGAGTTGGAAAACCTTGTCTGAACCCCTCCATCCTTCCTGTAGCTGCTCAGACTCTGCTTCTCTGCCCCCAGCCAAGCTTATAGGCCTGCAGAGTGTCTAGTTTTGAAGATACAGACTCTGCTAAGCAAAAGTGAACAGGGCCAAACTGGGCTTATTTCGCTGTGAAAGTGACATCGAAATTTCACAGCGAAATAAGCCCAGTTTGGCCCTGTTCACTTTTGCTTAGCAGAGTCTGTATCTTCAAAACTAGACACTCTGCAGGCCTATAAGCTTGGCTGGGGGCAGAGAAGCAGAGTCTGAGCAGCTACAGGAAGGATGGAGGGGTTCAGACAAGGTTTTCCAACTCCGTGCCTAAATGTCACTTTCACAGCGAAATAAGCCCAGTTTGGCCCTGTTCACTTTTGCTTAGCAGAGTCTGTATCTTCAAAACTAGACACTCTGCAGGCCTATAAGCTTGGCTGGGGGCAGAGAAGCAGAGTCTGAGCAGCTACAGGAAGGATGGAGGGGTTCAGACAAGGTTTTCCAACTCCGTGCCTAAATGTCACTTTCACAGCGAAATAAGCCCAGTTTGGCCCTGTTCACTTTTGCTTAGCAGAGTCTGTATCTTCAAAACTAGACACTCTGCAGGCCTATAAGCTTGGCTGGGGGCAGAGAAGCAGAGTCTGAGCAGCTACAGGAAGGATGGAGGGGTTCAGACAAGGTTTTCCAACTCCGTGCCTAAATGTCACTTTCACAGCGAAATAAGCCCAGTTTGGCCCTGTTCACTTTTGCTTAGCAGAGTCTGTATCTTCAAAACTAGACACTCTGCAGGCCTATAAGCTTGGCTGGGGGCAGAGAAGCAGAGTCTGAGCAGCTACAGGAAGGATGGAGGGGTTCAGACAAGGTTTTCCAACTCCGTGCCTAAATGTCACTTTCACAGCGAAATAAGCCCAGTTTGGCCCTGTTCACTTTTGCTTAGCAGAGTCTGTATCTTCAAAACTAGACACTCTGCAGGCCTATAAGCTTGGCTGGGGGCAGAGAAGCAGAGTCTGAGCAGCTACAGGAAGGATGGAGGGGTTCAGACAAGGTTTTCCAACTCCGTGCCTAAATGTCACTTTCACAGCGAAATAAGCCCAGTTTGGCCCTGTTCACTTTTGCTTAGCAGAGTCTGTATCTTCAAAACTAGACACTCTGCAGGCCTATAAGCTTGGCTGGGGGCAGAGAAGCAGAGTCTGAGCAGCTACAGGAAGGATGGAGGGGTTCAGACAAGGTTTTCCAACTCCGTGCCTAAATGTCACTTTCACAGCGAAATAAGCCCAGTTTGGCCCTGTTCACTTTTGCTTAGCAGAGTCTGTATCTTCAAAACTAGACACTCTGCAGGCCTATAAGCTTGGCTGGGGGCAGAGAAGCAGAGTCTGAGCAGCTACAGGAAGGATGGAGGGGTTCAGACAAGGTTTTCCAACTCCGTGCCTAAATGTCACTTTCACAGCGAAATAAGCCCAGTTTGGCCCTGTTCACTTTTGCTTAGCAGAGTCTGTATCTTCAAAACTAGACACTCTGCAGGCCTATAAGCTTGGCTGGGGGCAGAGAAGCAGAGTCTGAGCAGCTACAGGAAGGATGGAGGGGTTCAGACAAGGTTTTCCAACTCCGTGCCTAAATGTCACTTTCACAGCGAAATAAGCCCAGTTTGGCCCTGTTCACTTTTGCTTAGCAGAGTCTGTATCTTCAAAACTAGACACTCTGCAGGCCTATAAGCTTGGCTGGGGGCAGAGAAGCAGAGTCTGAGCAGCTACAGGAAGGATGGAGGGGTTCAGACAAGGTTTTCCAACTCCGTGCCTAAATGTCACTTTCACAGCGAAATAAGCCCAGTTTGGCCCTGTTCACTTTTGCTTAGCAGAGTCTGTATCTTCAAAACTAGACACTCTGCAGGCCTATAAGCTTGGCTGGGGGCAGAGAAGCAGAGTCTGAGCAGCTACAGGAAGGATGGAGGGGTTCAGACAAGGTTTTCCAACTCCGTGCCTAAATGTCACTTTCACAGCGAAATAAGCCCAGTTTGGCCCTGTTCACTTTTGCTTAGCAGAGTCTGTATCTTCAAAACTAGACACTCTGCAGGCCTATAAGCTTGGCTGGGGGCAGAGAAGCAGAGTCTGAGCAGCTACAGGAAGGATGGAGGGGTTCAGACAAGGTTTTCCAACTCCGTGCCTAAATGTCACTTTCACAGCGAAATAAGCCCAGTTTGGCCCTGTTCACTTTTGCTTAGCAGAGTCTGTATCTTCAAAACTAGACACTCTGCAGGCCTATAAGCTTGGCTGGGGGCAGAGAAGCAGAGTCTGAGCAGCTACAGGAAGGATGGAGGGGTTCAGACAAGGTTTTCCAACTCCGTGCCTAAATGTCACTTTCACAGCGAAATAAGCCCAGTTTGGCCCTGTTCACTTTTGCTTAGCAGAGTCTGTATCTTCAAAACTAGACACTCTGCAGGCCTATAAGCTTGGCTGGGGGCAGAGAAGCAGAGTCTGAGCAGCTACAGGAAGGATGGAGGGGTTCAGACAAGGTTTTCCAACTCCGTGCCTAAATGTCACTTTCACAGCGAAATAAGCCCAGTTTGGCCCTGTTCACTTTTGCTTAGCAGAGTCTGTATCTTCAAAACTAGACACTCTGCAGGCCTATAAGCTTGGCTGGGGGCAGAGAAGCAGAGTCTGAGCAGCTACAGGAAGGATGGAGGGGTTCAGACAAGGTTTTCCAACTCCGTGCCTAAATGTCACTTTCACAGCGAAATAAGCCCAGTTTGGCCCTGTTCACTTTTGCTTAGCAGAGTCTGTATCTTCAAAACTAGACACTCTGCAGGCCTATAAGCTTGGCTGGGGGCAGAGAAGCAGAGTCTGAGCAGCTACAGGAAGGATGGAGGGGTTCAGACAAGGTTTTCCAACTCCGTGCCTAAATGTCACTTTCACAGCGAAATAAGCCCAGTTTGGCCCTGTTCACTTTTGCTTAGCAGAGTCTGTATCTTCAAAACTAGACACTCTGCAGGCCTATAAGCTTGGCTGGGGGCAGAGAAGCAGAGTCTGAGCAGCTACAGGAAGGATGGAGGGGTTCAGACAAGGTTTTCCAACTCCGTGCCTAAATGTCACTTTCACAGCGAAATAAGCCCAGTTTGGCCCTGTTCACTTTTGCTTAGCAGAGTCTGTATCTTCAAAACTAGACACTCTGCAGGCCTATAAGCTTGGCTGGGGGCAGAGAAGCAGAGTCTGAGCAGCTACAGGAAGGATGGAGGGGTTCAGACAAGGTTTTCCAAGTCCGTGCCTAAATGTCACTTTCACAGCGAAATAAGCCCAGTTTGGCCCTGTTCACTTTTGCTTAGCAGAGTCTGTATCTTCAAAACTAGACACTCTGCAGGCCTATATCAGCCCAATATCAATATCAGCCCAATATCAATATCAGCCCAATATCAGCATCAGCCCAATATCAGCATCAGCCCAATATCAGCATCAGCCCAATATCAGCATCAGCCCAATATCAGCATCAGCCCAATATCAGCATCAGCCCAATATCAGCATCAGCCCAATATCAGCATCAGCCCAATATCAGCATCAGCCCAATATCAGCATCAGCCCAATATCAGCATCAGCCCAATATCAGCATCAGCCCAATATCAGCATCAGCCCAATATCAGCATCAGCCCAATATCAGCATCAGCCCAATATCAGCATCAGCCCAATATCAGCATCAGCCCAATATCAGCATCAGCCCAATATCAGCATCAGCCCAATATCAGCATCAGCCCAATATCAGCATCAGCCCAATATCAGCATCAGCCCAATATCAGCATCAGCCCAATATCAGCATCAGCCCAATATCAGCATCAGCCCAATATCAGCATCAGCCCAATATCAGCATCAGCCCAATATCAGCATCAGCCCAATATCAGCATCAGCCCAATATCAGCATCAGCCCAATATCAGCATCAGCCCAATATCAGCATCAGCCCAATATCAGCATCAGCCCAATATCAGCATCAGCCCAATATCAGCATCAGCCCAATATCAGCATCAGCCCAATATCAGCATCAGCCCAATATCAGCATCAGCCCAATATCAGCATCAGCCCAATATCAGCATCAGCCCAATATCAGCATCAGCCCAATATCAGCATCAGCCCAATATCAGCATCAGCCCAATATCAGCATCAGCCCAATATCAGCATCAGCCCAATATCAGCATCAGCCCAATATCAGCATCAGCCCAATATCAGCATCAGCCCAATATCAGCATCAGCCCAATATCAGCATCAGCCCAATATCAGCATCAGCCCAATATCAGCATCAGCCCAATATCAGCATCAGCCCAATATCAGCATCAGCCCAATATCAGCATCAGCCCAATATCAGCATCAGCCCAATATCAGCATCAGCCCAATATCAGCATCAGCCCAATATCAGCATCAGCCCAATATCAGCATCAGCCCAATATCAGCATCAGCCCAATATCAGCATCAGCCCAATATCAGCATCAGCCCAATATCAGCATCAGCCCAATATCAGCATCAGCCCAATATCAGCATCAGCCCAATATCAGCATCAGCCCAATATCAGCATCAGCCCAATATCAGCATCAGCCCAATATCAGCATCAGCCCAATATCAGCATCAGCCCAATATCAGCATCAGCCCAATATCAGCATCAGCCCAATATCAGCATCAGCCCAATATCAGCATCAGCCCAATATCAGCATCAGCCCAATATCAGCATCAGCCCAATATCAGCATCAGCCCAATATCAGCATCAGCCCAATATCAGCATCAGCCCAATATCAGCATCAGCCCAATATCAGCATCAGCCCAATATCAGCATCAGCCCAATATCAGCATCAGCCCAATATCAGCATCAGCCCAATATCAGCATCAGCCCAATATCAGCATCAGCCCAATATCAGCATCAGCCCAATATCAGCATCAGCCCAATATCAGCATCAGCCCAATATCAGCATCAGCCCAATATCAGCATCAGCCCAATATCAGCATCAGCCCAATATCAGCATCAGCCCAATATCAGCATCAGCCCAATATCAGCATCAGCCCAATATCAGCATCAGCCCAATATCAGCATCAGCCCAATATCAGCATCAGCCCAATATCAGCATCAGCCCAATATCAGCATCAGCCCAATATCAGCATCAGCCCAATATCAGCATCAGCCCAATATCAGCATCAGCCCAATATCAGCATCAGCCCAATATCAGCATCAGCTGATATTATATCATATTGGGCTGCTTCTCTGCCCCCAGCCAAGCTTATAGGCCTGCAGAGTGTCTAGGGCTGATGCTGATATTGGGCTGATGCTGATATTGGGCTGATGCTGATATTGGGCTGATGCTGATATTGGGCTGATGCTGATATTGGGCTGATGCTGATATTGGGCTGATGCTGATATTGGGCTGATGCTGATATTGGGCTGATGCTGATATTGGGCTGATGCTGATATTGGGCTGATGCTGATATTGGGCTGATGCTGATATTGGGCTGATGCTGATATTGGGCTGATGCTGATATTGGGCTGATGCTGATATTGGGCTGATGCTGATATTGGGCTGATGCTGATATTGGGCTGATGCTGATATTGGGCTGATGCTGATATTGGGCTGATGCTGATATTGGGCTGATGCTGATATTGGGCTGATGCTGATATTGGGCTGATGCTGATATTGGGCTGATGCTGATATTGGGCTGATGCTGATATTGGGCTGATGCTGATATTGGGCTGATGCTGATATTGGGCTGATGCTGATATTGGGCTGATGCTGATATTGGGCTGATGCTGATATTGGGCTGATGCTGATATTGGGCTGATGCTGATATTGGGCTGATGCTGATATTGGGCTGATGCTGATATTGGGCTGATGCTGATATTGGGCTGATGCTGATATTGGGCTGATGCTGATATTGGGCTGATGCTGATATTGGGCTGATGCTGATATTGGGCTGATGCTGATATTGGGCTGATGCTGATATTGGGCTGATGCTGATATTGGGCTGATGCTGATATTGGGCTGATGCTGATATTGGGCTGATGCTGATATTGGGCTGATGATGCTGATATTGGGCTGATGCTGATATTGGGCTGATGCTGATATTGGGCTGATGCTGATATTGGGCTGATGCTGATATTGGGCTGATGCTGATATTGGGCTGATGCTGATATTGGGCTGATGCTGATATTGGGCTGATGCTGATATTGGGCTGATGCTGATATTGGGCTGATGCTGATATTGGGCTGATGCTGATATTGGGCTGATGCTGATATTGGGCTGATGCTGATATTGGGCTGATGCTGATATTGGGCTGATGCTGATATTGGGCTGATGCTGATATTGGGCTGATGCTGATATTGGGCTGATGCTGATATTGGGCTGATGCTGATATTGGGCTGATGCTGATATTGGGCTGATGCTGATATTGGGCTGATGCTGATATTGGGCTGATGCTGATATTGGGCTGATGCTGATATTGGGCTGATGCTGATATTGGGCTGATGCTGATATTGGGCTGATGCTGATATTGGGCTGATGCTGATATTGGGCTGATGCTGATATTGGGCTGATGCTGATATTGGGCTGATGCTGATATTGGAAACCTTGTCTGAACCCCTCCATCCTTCCTGTAGCTGCTCAGACTCTGCTTCTCTGCCCCCAGCCAAGCTTATAGGCCTGCAGAGTGTCTAGTTTTGAAGATACAGACTCTGCTAAGCAAAAGTGAACAGGGCCAAACTGGGCTTATTTCGCTGTGAAAGTGACATTTAGGCACGGAGTTGGAAAACCTTGTCTGAACCCCTCCATCCTTCCTGTAGCTGCTCAGACTCTGCTTCTCTGCCCCCAGCCAAGCTTATAGGCCTGCAGAGTGTCTCGTTTTGAAGATACAGACTCTGCTAAGCAAAAGTGAACAGGGCCAAACTGGGCTTATTTCGCTGTGAAAGTGACATTTAGGCACGGAGTTGGAAAACCTTGTCTGAACCCCTCCATCCTTCCTGTAGCTGCTCAGACTCTGCTTCTCTGCCCCCAGCCAAGCTTATAGGCCTGCAGAGTGTCTAGTTTTGAAGATACAGACTCTGCTAAGCAAAAGTGAACAGGGCCAAACTGGGCTTATTTCGCTGTGAAAGTGACATTTAGGCACGGAGTTGGAAAACCTTGTCTGAACCCCTCCATCCTTCCTGTAGCTGCTCAGACTCTGCTTCTCTGCCCCCAGCCAAGCTTATAGGCCTGCAGAGTGTCTAGTTTTGAAGATACAGACTCTGCTAAGCAAAAGTGAACAGGGCCAAACTGGGCTTATTTCGCTGTGAAAGTGACATTTAGGCACGGAGTTGGAAAACCTTGTCTGAACCCCTCCATCCTTCCTGTAGCTGCTCAGACTCTGCTTCTCTGCCCCCAGCCAAGCTTATAGGCCTGCAGAGTGTCTAGTTTTGAAGATACAGACTCTGCTAAGCAAAAGTGAACAGGGCCAAACTGGGCTTATTTCGCTGTGAAAGTGACATTTAGGCACGGAGTTGGAAAACCTTGTCTGAACCCCTCCATCCTTCCTGTAGCTGCTCAGACTCTGCTTCTCTGCCCCCAGCCAAGCTTATAGGCCTGCAGAGTGTCTAGTTTTGAAGATACAGACTCTGCTAAGCAAAAGTGAACAGGGCCAAACTGGGCTTATTTCGCTGTGAAAGTGACATTTAGGCACGGAGTTGGAAAACCTTGTCTGAACCCCTCCATCCTTCCTGTAGCTGCTCAGACTCTGCTTCTCTGCCCCCAGCCAAGCTTATAGGCCTGCAGAGTGTCTAGTTTTGAAGATACAGACTCTGCTAAGCAAAAGTGAACAGGGCCAAACTGGGCTTATTTCGCTGTGAAAGTGACATTTAGGCACGGAGTTGGAAAACCTTGTCTGAACCCCTCCATCCTTCCTGTAGCTGCTCAGACTCTGCTTCTCTGCCCCCAGCCAAGCTTATAGGCCTGCAGAGTGTCTAGTTTTGAAGATACAGACTCTGCTAAGCAAAAGTGAACAGGGCCAAACTGGGCTTATTTCGCTGTGAAAGTGACATTTAGGCACGGAGTTGGAAAACCTTGTCTGAACCCCTCCATCCTTCCTGTAGCTGCTCAGACTCTGCTTCTCTGCCCCCAGCCAAGCTTATAGGCCTGCAGAGTGTCTAGTTTTGCAGAGTGTCTAGTTTTGAAGATACAGACTCTGCTAAGCAAAAGTGAACAGGGCCAAACTGGGCTTATTTCGCTGTGAAAGTGACATTTAGGCACGGAGTTGGAAAACCTTGTCTGAACCCCTCCATCCTTCCTGTAGCTGCTCAGACTCTGCTTCTCTGCCCCCAGCCAAGCTTATAGGCCTGCAGAGTGTCTAGTTTTGAAGATACAGACTCTGCTAAGCAAAAGTGAACAGGGCCAAACTGGGCTTATTTCGCTGTGAAAGTGACATTTAGGCACGGAGTTGGAAAACCTTGTCTGAACCCCTCCATCCTTCCTGTAGCTGCTCAGACTCTGCTTCTCTGCCCCCAGCCAAGCTTATAGGCCTGCAGAGTGTCTAGTTTTGAAGATACAGACTCTGCTAAGCAAAAGTGAACAGGGCCAAACTGGGCTTATTTCGCTGTGAAAGTGACATTTAGGCACGGAGTTGGAAAACCTTGTCTGAACCCCTCCATCCTTCCTGTAGCTGCTCAGACTCTGCTTCTCTGCCCCCAGCCAAGCTTATAGGCCTGCAGAGTGTCTAGTTTTGAAGATACAGACTCTGCTAAGCAAAAGTGAACAGGGCCAAACTGGGCTTATTTCGCTGTGAAAGTGACATTTAGGCACGGAGTTGGAAAACCTTGTCTGAACCCCTCCATCCTTCCTGTAGCTGCTCAGACTCTGCTTCTCTGCCCCCAGCCAAGCTTATAGGCCTGCAGAGTGTCTAGTTTTGAAGATACAGACTCTGCTAAGCAAAAGTGAACAGGGCCAAACTGGGCTTATTTCGCTGTGAAAGTGACATTTAGGCACGGAGTTGGAAAACCTTGTCTGAACCCCTCCATCCTTCCTGTAGCTGCTCAGACTCTGCTTCTCTGCCCCCAGCCAAGCTTATAGGCCTGCAGAGTGTCTAGTTTTGAAGATACAGACTCTGCTAAGCAAAAGTGAACAGGGCCAAACTGGGCTTATTTCGCTGTGAAAGTGACATTTAGGCACGGAGTTGGAAAACCTTGTCTGAACCCCTCCATCCTTCCTGTAGCTGCTCAGACTCTGCTTCTCTGCCCCCAGCCAAGCTTATAGGCCTGCAGAGTGTCTAGTTTTGAAGATACAGACTCTGCTAAGCAAAAGTGAACAGGGCCAAACTGGGCTTATTTCGCTGTGAAAGTGACATTTAGGCACGGAGTTGGAAAACCTTGTCTGAACCCCTCCATCCTTCCTGTAGCTGCTCAGACTCTGCTTCTCTGCCCCCAGCCAAGCTTATAGGCCTGCAGAGTGTCTAGTTTTGAAGATACAGACTCTGCTAAGCAAAAGTGAACAGGGCCAAACTGGGCTTATTTCGCTGTGAAAGTGACATTTAGGCACGGAGTTGGAAAACCTTGTCTGAACCCCTCCATCCTTCCTGTAGCTGCTCAGACTCTGCTTCTCTGCCCCCAGCCAAGCTTATAGGCCTGCAGAGTGTCTAGTTTTGAAGATACAGACTCTGCTAAGCAAAAGTGAACAGGGCCAAACTGGGCTTATTTCGCTGTGAAAGTGACATTTAGGCACGGAGTTGGAAAACCTTGTCTGAACCCCTCCATCCTTCCTGTAGCTGCTCAGACTCTGCTTCTCTGCCCCCAGCCAAGCTTATAGGCCTGCAGAGTGTCTAGTTTTGAAGATACAGACTCTGCTAAGCAAAAGTGAACAGGGCCAAACTGGGCTTATTTCGCTGTGAAAGTGACATTTAGGCACGGAGTTGGAAAACCTTGTCTGAACCCCTCCATCCTTCCTGTAGCTGCTCAGACTCTGCTTCTCTGCCCCCAGCCAAGCTTATAGGCCTGCAGAGTGTCTAGTTTTGAAGATACAGACTCTGCTAAGCAAAAGTGAACAGGGCCAAACTGGGCTTATTTCGCTGTGAAAGTGACATTTAGGCACGGAGTTGGAAAACCTTGTCTGAACCCCTCCATCCTTCCTGTAGCTGCTCAGACTCTGCTTCTCTGCCCCCAGCCAAGCTTATAGGCCTGCAGAGTGTCTAGTTTTGAAGATACAGACTCTGCTAAGCAAAAGTGAACAGGGCCAAACTGGGCTTATTTCGCTGTGAAAGTGACATTTAGGCACGGAGTTGGAAAACCTTGTCTGAACCCCTCCATCCTTCCTGTAGCTGCTCAGACTCTGCTTCTCTGCCCCCAGCCAAGCTTATAGGCCTGCAGAGTGTCTAGTTTTGAAGATACAGACTCTGCTAAGCAAAAGTGAACAGGGCCAAACTGGGCTTATTTCGCTGTGAAAGTGACATTTAGGCACGGAGTTGGAAAACCTTGTCTGAACCCCTCCATCCTTCCTGTAGCTGCTCAGACTCTGCTTCTCTGCCCCCAGCCAAGCTTATAGGCCTGCAGAGTGTCTAGTTTTGAAGATACAGACTCTGCTAAGCAAAAGTGAACAGGGCCAAACTGGGCTTATTTCGCTGTGAAAGTGACATTTAGGCACGGAGTTGGAAAACCTTATCTGAACCCCTCCATCCTTCCTGTAGCTGCTCAGACTCTGCTTCTCTGCCCCCAGCCAAGCTTATAGGCCTGCAGAGTGTCTAGTTTTGAAGATACAGACTCTGCTAAGCAAAAGTCAACAGGGCCAAACTGGGCTTATTTCGCTGTGAAAGTGACATTTAGGCACGGAGTTGGAAAACCTTGTCTGAACCCCTCCATCCTTCCTGTAGCTGCTCAGACTCTGCTTCTCTGCCCCCAGCCAAGCTTATAGGCCTGCAGAGTGTCTAGTTTTGAAGATACAGACTCTGCTAAGCAAAAGTGAACAGGGCCAAACTGGGCTTATTTCGCTGTGAAAGTGACATTTAGGCACGGAGTTGGAAAACCTTGTCTGAACCCCTCCATCCTTCCTGTAGCTGCTCAGACTCTGCTTCTCTGCCCCCAGCCAAGCTTATAGGCCTGCAGAGTGTCTAGTTTTGAAGATACAGACTCTGCTAAGCAAAAGTGAACAGGGCCAAACTGGGCTTATTTCGCTGTGAAAGTGACATTTAGGCACGGAGTTGGAAAACCTTGTCTGAACCCCTCCATCCTTCCTGTAGCTGCTCAGACTCTGCTTCTCTGCCCCCAGCCAAGCTTATAGGCCTGCAGAGTGTCTAGTTTTGAAGATACAGACTCTGCTAAGCAAAAGTGAACAGGGCCAAACTGGGCTTATTTCGCTGTGAAAGTGACATTTAGGCACGGAGTTGGAAAACCTTGTCTGAACCCCTCCATCCTTCCTGTAGCTGCTCAGACTCTGCTTCTCTGCCCCCAGCCAAGCTTATAGGCCTGCAGAGTGTCTAGTTTTGAAGATACAGACTCTGCTAAGCAAAAGTGAACAGGGCCAAACTGGGCTTATTTCGCTGTGAAATTTCGATGTCACTTTCACAGCGAAATAAGCCCAGTTTGGCCCTGTTCACTTTTGCTTAGCAGAGTCTGTATCTTCAAAACTAGACACTCTGCAGGCCTATAAGCTTGGCTGGGGGCAGAGAAGCAGAGTCTGAGCAGCTACAGGAAGGATGGAGGGGTTCAGACAAGGTTTTCCAACTCCGTGCCTAAATGTCACTTTCACAGCGAAATAAGCCCAGTTTGGCCCTGTTCACTTTTGCTTAGCAGAGTCTGTATCTTCAAAACTAGACACTCTGCAGGCCTATAAGCTTGGCTGGGGGCAGAGAAGCAGAGTCTGAGCAGCTACAGGAAGGATGGAGGGGTTCAGACAAGGTTTTCCAACTCCGTGCCTAAATGTCACTTTCACAGCGAAATAAGCCCAGTTTGGCCCTGTTCACTTTTGCTTAGCAGAGTCTGTATCTTCAAAACTAGACACTCTGCAGGCCTATAAGCTTGGCTGGGGGCAGAGAAGCAGAGTCTGAGCAGCTACAGGAAGGATGGAGGGGTTCAGACAAGGTTTTCCAACTCCGTGCCTAAATGTCACTTTCACAGCGAAATAAGCCCAGTTTGGCCCTGTTCACTTTTGCTTAGCAGAGTCTGTATCTTCAAAACTAGACACTCTGCAGGCCTATAAGCTTGGCTGGGGGCAGAGAAGCAGAGTCTGAGCAGCTACAGGAAGGATGGAGGGGTTCAGACAAGGTTTTCCAACTCCGTGCCTAAATGTCACTTTCACAGCGAAATAAGCCCAGTTTGGCCCTGTTCACTTTTGCTTAGCAGAGTCTGTATCTTCAAAACTAGACACTCTGCAGGCCTATAAGCTTGGCTGGGGGCAGAGAAGCAGAGTCTGAGCAGCTACAGGAAGGATGGAGGGGTTCAGACAAGGTTTTCCAACTCCGTGCCTAAATGTCACTTTCACAGCGAAATAAGCCCAGTTTGGCCCTGTTCACTTTTGCTTAGCAGAGTCTGTATCTTCAAAACTAGACACTCTGCAGGCCTATAAGCTTGGCTGGGGGCAGAGAAGCAGAGTCTGAGCAGCTACAGGAAGGATGGAGGGGTTCAGACAAGGTTTTCCAACTCCGTGCCTAAATGTCACTTTCACAGCGAAATAAGCCCAGTTTGGCCCTGTTCACTTTTGCTTAGCAGAGTCTGTATCTTCAAAACTAGACACTCTGCAGGCCTATAAGCTTGGCTGGGGGCAGAGAAGCAGAGTCTGAGCAGCTACAGGAAGGATGGAGGGGTTCAGACAAGGTTTTCCAACTCCGTGCCTAAATGTCACTTTCACAGCGAAATAAGCCCAGTTTGGCCCTGTTCACTTTTGCTTAGCAGAGTCTGTATCTTCAAAACTAGACACTCTGCAGGCCTATAAGCTTGGCTGGGGGCAGAGAAGCAGAGTCTGAGCAGCTACAGGAAGGATGGAGGGGTTCAGACAAGGTTTTCCAACTCCGTGCCTAAATGTCACTTTCACAGCGAAATAAGCCCAGTTTGGCCCTGTTCACTTTTGCTTAGCAGAGTCTGTATCTTCAAAACTAGACACTCTGCAGGCCTATAAGCTTGGCTGGGGGCAGAGAAGCAGAGTCTGAGCAGCTACAGGAAGGATGGAGGGGTTCAGACAAGGTTTTCCAACTCCGTGCCTAAATGTCACTTTCACAGCGAAATAAGCCCAGTTTGGCCCTGTTCACTTTTGCTTAGCAGAGTCTGTATCTTCAAAACTAGACACTCTGCAGGCCTATAAGCTTGGCTGGGGGCAGAGAAGCAGAGTCTGAGCAGCTACAGGAAGGATGGAGGGGTTCAGACAAGGTTTTCCAACTCCGTGCCTAAATGTCACTTTCACAGCGAAATAAGCCCAGTTTGGCCCTGTTCACTTTTGCTTAGCAGAGTCTGTATCTTCAAAACTAGACACTCTGCAGGCCTATAAGCTTGGCTGGGGGCAGAGAAGCAGAGTCTGAGCAGCTACAGGAAGGATGGAGGGGTTCAGACAAGGTTTTCCAACTCCGTGCCTAAATGTCACTTTCACAGCGAAATAAGCCCAGTTTGGCCCTGTTCACTTTTGCTTAGCAGAGTCTGTATCTTCAAAACTAGACACTCTGCAGGCCTATAAGCTTGGCTGGGGGCAGAGAAGCAGAGTCTGAGCAGCTACAGGAAGGATGGAGGGGTTCAGACAAGGTTTTCCAACTCCGTGCCTAAATGTCACTTTCACAGCGAAATAAGCCCAGTTTGGCCCTGTTCACTTTTGCTTAGCAGAGTCTGTATCTTCAAAACTAGACACTCTGCAGGCCTATAAGCTTGGCTGGGGGCAGAGAAGCAGAGTCTGAGCAGCTACAGGAAGGATGGAGGGGTTCAGACAAGGTTTTCCAACTCCGTGCCTAAATGTCACTTTCACAGCGAAATAAGCCCAGTTTGGCCCTGTTCACTTTTGCTTAGCAGAGTCTGTATCTTCAAAACTAGACACTCTGCAGGCCTATAAGCTTGGCTGGGGGCAGAGAAGCAGAGTCTGAGCAGCTACAGGAAGGATGGAGGGGTTCAGACAAGGTTTTCCAACTCCGTGCCTAAATGTCACTTTCACAGCGAAATAAGCCCAGTTTGGCCCTGTTCACTTTTGCTTAGCAGAGTCTGTATCTTCAAAACTAGACACTCTGCAGGCCTATAAGCTTGGCTGGGGGCAGAGAAGCAGAGTCTGAGCAGCTACAGGAAGGATGGAGGGGTTCAGACAAGGTTTTCCAACTCCGTGCCTAAATGTCACTTTCACAGCGAAATAAGCCCAGTTTGGCCCTGTTCACTTTTGCTTAGCAGAGTCTGTATCTTCAAAACTAGACACTCTGCAGGCCTATAAGCTTGGCTGGGGGCAGAGAAGCAGAGTCTGAGCAGCTACAGGAAGGATGGAGGGGTTCAGACAAGGTTTTCCAACTCCGTGCCTAAATGTCACTTTCACAGCGAAATAAGCCCAGTTTGGCCCTGTTCACTTTTGCTTAGCAGAGTCTGTATCTTCAAAACTAGACACTCTGCAGGCCTATAAGCTTGGCTGGGGGCAGAGAAGCAGAGTCTGAGCAGCTACAGGAAGGATGGAGGGGTTCAGACAAGGTTTTCCAACTCCGTGCCTAAATGTCACTTTCACAGCGAAATAAGCCCAGTTTGGCCCTGTTCACTTTTGCTTAGCAGAGTCTGTATCTTCAAAACTAGACACTCTGCAGGCCTATAAGCTTGGCTGGGGGCAGAGAAGCAGAGTCTGAGCAGCTACAGGAAGGATGGAGGGGTTCAGACAAGGTTTTCCAACTCCGTGCCTAAATGTCACTTTCACAGCGAAATAAGCCCAGTTTGGCCCTGTTCACTTTTGCTTAGCAGAGTCTGTATCTTCAAAACTAGACACTCTGCAGGCCTATAAGCTTGGCTGGGGGCAGAGAAGCAGAGTCTGAGCAGCTACAGGAAGGATGGAGGGGTTCAGACAAGGTTTTCCAACTCCGTGCCTAAATGTCACTTTCACAGCGAAATAAGCCCAGTTTGGCCCTGTTCACTTTTGCTTAGCAGAGTCTGTATCTTCAAAACTAGACACTCTGCAGGCCTATAAGCTTGGCTGGGGGCAGAGAAGCAGAGTCTGAGCAGCTACAGGAAGGATGGAGGGGTTCAGACAAGGTTTTCCAACTCCGTGCCTAAATGTCACTTTCACAGCGAAATAAGCCCAGTTTGGCCCTGTTCACTTTTGCTTAGCAGAGTCTGTATCTTCAAAACTAGACACTCTGCAGGCCTATAAGCTTGGCTGGGGGCAGAGAAGCAGAGTCTGAGCAGCTACAGGAAGGATGGAGGGGTTCAGACAAGGTTTTCCAACTCCGTGCCTAAATGTCACTTTCACAGCGAAATAAGCCCAGTTTGGCCCTGTTCACTTTTGCTTAGCAGAGTCTGTATCTTCAAAACTAGACACTCTGCAGGCCTATAAGCTTGGCTGGGGGCAGAGAAGCAGAGTCTGAGCAGCTACAGGAAGGATGGAGGGGTTCAGACAAGGTTTTCCAACTCCGTGCCTAAATGTCACTTTCACAGCGAAATAAGCCCAGTTTGGCCCTGTTCACTTTTGCTTAGCAGAGTCTGTATCTTCAAAACTAGACACTCTGCAGGCCTATAAGCTTGGCTGGGGGCAGAGAAGCAGAGTCTGAGCAGCTACAGGAAGGATGGAGGGGTTCAGACAAGGTTTTCCAACTCCGTGCCTAAATGTCACTTTCACAGCGAAATAAGCCCAGTTTGGCCCTGTTCACTTTTGCTTAGCAGAGTCTGTATCTTCAAAACTAGACACTCTGCAGGCCTATAAGCTTGGCTGGGGGCAGAGAAGCAGAGTCTGAGCAGCTACAGGAAGGATGGAGGGGTTCAGACAAGGTTTTCCAACTCCGTGCCTAAATGTCACTTTCACAGCGAAATAAGCCCAGTTTGGCCCTGTTCACTTTTGCTTAGCAGAGTCTGTATCTTCAAAACTAGACACTCTGCAGGCCTATAAGCTTGGCTGGGGGCAGAGAAGCAGAGTCTGAGCAGCTACAGGAAGGATGGAGGGGTTCAGACAAGGTTTTCCAACTCCGTGCCTAAATGTCACTTTCACAGCGAAATAAGCCCAGTTTGGCCCTGTTCACTTTTGCTTAGCAGAGTCTGTATCTTCAAAACTAGACACTCTGCAGGCCTATAAGCTTGGCTGGGGGCAGAGAAGCAGAGTCTGAGCAGCTACAGGAAGGATGGAGGGGTTCAGACAAGGTTTTCCAACTCCGTGCCTAAATGTCACTTTCACAGCGAAATAAGCCCAGTTTGGCCCTGTTCACTTTTGCTTAGCAGAGTCTGTATCTTCAAAACTAGACACTCTGCAGGCCTATAAGCTTGGCTGGGGGCAGAGAAGCAGAGTCTGAGCAGCTACAGGAAGGATGGAGGGGTTCAGACAAGGTTTTCCAACTCCGTGCCTAAATGTCACTTTCACAGCGAAATAAGCCCAGTTTGGCCCTGTTCACTTTTGCTTAGCAGAGTCTGTATCTTCAAAACTAGACACTCTGCAGGCCTATAAGCTTGGCTGGGGGCAGAGAAGCAGAGTCTGAGCAGCTACAGGAAGGATGGAGGGGTTCAGACAAGGTTTTCCAACTCCGTGCCTAAATGTCACTTTCACAGCGAAATAAGCCCAGTTTGGCCCTGTTCACTTTTGCTTAGCAGAGTCTGTATCTTCAAAACTAGACACTCTGCAGGCCTATAAGCTTGGCTGGGGGCAGAGAAGCAGAGTCTGAGCAGCTACAGGAAGGATGGAGGGGTTCAGACAAGGTTTTCCAACTCCGTGCCTAAATGTCACTTTCACAGCGAAATAAGCCCAGTTTGGCCCTGTTCACTTTTGCTTAGCAGAGTCTGTATCTTCAAAACTAGACACTCTGCAGGCCTATAAGCTTGGCTGGGGGCAGAGAAGCAGAGTCTGAGCAGCTACAGGAAGGATGGAGGGGTTCAGACAAGGTTTTCCAACTCCGTGCCTAAATGTCACTTTCACAGCGAAATAAGCCCAGTTTGGCCCTGTTCACTTTTGCTTAGCAGAGTCTGTATCTTCAAAACTAGACACTCTGCAGGCCTATAAGCTTGGCTGGGGGCAGAGAAGCAGAGTCTGAGCAGCTACAGGAAGGATGGAGGGGTTCAGACAAGGTTTTCCAACTCCGTGCCTAAATGTCACTTTCACAGCGAAATAAGCCCAGTTTGGCCCTGTTCACTTTTGCTTAGCAGAGTCTGTATCTTCAAAACTAGACACTCTGCAGGCCTATAAGCTTGGCTGGGGGCAGAGAAGCAGAGTCTGAGCAGCTACAGGAAGGATGGAGGGGTTCAGACAAGGTTTTCCAACTCCGTGCCTAAATGTCACTTTCACAGCGAAATAAGCCCAGTTTGGCCCTGTTCACTTTTGCTTAGCAGAGTCTGTATCTTCAAAACTAGACACTCTGCAGGCCTATAAGCTTGGCTGGGGGCAGAGAAGCAGAGTCTGAGCAGCTACAGGAAGGATGGAGGGGTTCAGACAAGGTTTTCCAACTCCGTGCCTAAATGTCACTTTCACAGCGAAATAAGCCCAGTTTGGCCCTGTTCACTTTTGCTTAGCAGAGTCTGTATCTTCAAAACTAGACACTCTGCAGGCCTATAAGCTTGGCTGGGGGCAGAGAAGCAGAGTCTGAGCAGCTACAGGAAGGATGGAGGGGTTCAGACAAGGTTTTCCAACTCCGTGCCTAAATGTCACTTTCACAGCGAAATAAGCCCAGTTTGGCCCTGTTCACTTTTGCTTAGCAGAGTCTGTATCTTCAAAACTAGACACTCTGCAGGCCTATAAGCTTGGCTGGGGGCAGAGAAGCAGAGTCTGAGCAGCTACAGGAAGGATGGAGGGGTTCAGACAAGGTTTTCCAACTCCGTGCCTAAATGTCACTTTCACAGCGAAATAAGCCCAGTTTGGCCCTGTTCACTTTTGCTTAGCAGAGTCTGTATCTTCAAAACTAGACACTCTGCAGGCCTATAAGCTTGGCTGGGGGCAGAGAAGCAGAGTCTGAGCAGCTACAGGAAGGATGGAGGGGTTCAGACAAGGTTTTCCAACTCCGTGCCTAAATGTCACTTTCACAGCGAAATAAGCCCAGTTTGGCCCTGTTCACTTTTGCTTAGCAGAGTCTGTATCTTCAAAACTAGACACTCTGCAGGCCTATAAGCTTGGCTGGGGGCAGAGAAGCAGAGTCTGAGCAGCTACAGGAAGGATGGAGGGGTTCAGACAAGGTTTTCCAACTCCGTGCCTAAATGTCACTTTCACAGCGAAATAAGCCCAGTTTGGCCCTGTTCACTTTTGCTTAGCAGAGTCTGTATCTTCAAAACTAGACACTCTGCAGGCCTATAAGCTTGGCTGGGGGCAGAGAAGCAGAGTCTGAGCAGCTACAGGAAGGATGGAGGGGTTCAGACAAGGTTTTCCAACTCCGTGCCTAAATGTCACTTTCACAGCGAAATAAGCCCAGTTTGGCCCTGTTCACTTTTGCTTAGCAGAGTCTGTATCTTCAAAACTAGACACTCTGCAGGCCTATAAGCTTGGCTGGGGGCAGAGAAGCAGAGTCTGAGCAGCTACAGGAAGGATGGAGGGGTTCAGACAAGGTTTTCCAACTCCGTGCCTAAATGTCACTTTCACAGCGAAATAAGCCCAGTTTGGCCCTGTTCACTTTTGCTTAGCAGAGTCTGTATCTTCAAAACTAGACACTCTGCAGGCCTATAAGCTTGGCTGGGGGCAGAGAAGCAGAGTCTGAGCAGCTACAGGAAGGATGGAGGGGTTCAGACAAGGTTTTCCAACTCCGTGCCTAAATGTCACTTTCACAGCGAAATAAGCCCAGTTTGGCCCTGTTCACTTTTGCTTAGCAGAGTCTGTATCTTCAAAACTAGACACTCTGCAGGCCTATAAGCTTGGCTGGGGGCAGAGAAGCAGAGTCTGAGCAGCTACAGGAAGGATGGAGGGGTTCAGACAAGGTTTTCCAACTCCGTGCCTAAATGTCACTTTCACAGCGAAATAAGCCCAGTTTGGCCCTGTTCACTTTTGCTTAGCAGAGTCTGTATCTTCAAAACTAGACACTCTGCAGGCCTATAAGCTTGGCTGGGGGCAGAGAAGCAGAGTCTGAGCAGCTACAGGAAGGATGGAGGGGTTCAGACAAGGTTTTCCAACTCCGTGCCTAAATGTCACTTTCACAGCGAAATAAGCCCAGTTTGGCCCTGTTCACTTTTGCTTAGCAGAGTCTGTATCTTCAAAACTAGACACTCTGCAGGCCTATAAGCTTGGCTGGGGGCAGAGAAGCAGAGTCTGAGCAGCTACAGGAAGGATGGAGGGGTTCAGACAAGGTTTTCCAACTCCGTGCCTAAATGTCACTTTCACAGCGAAATAAGCCCAGTTTGGCCCTGTTCACTTTTGCTTAGCAGAGTCTGTATCTTCAAAACTAGACACTCTGCAGGCCTATAAGCTTGGCTGGGGGCAGAGAAGCAGAGTCTGAGCAGCTACAGGAAGGATGGAGGGGTTCAGACAAGGTTTTCCAACTCCGTGCCTAAATGTCACTTTCACAGCGAAATAAGCCCAGTTTGGCCCTGTTCACTTTTGCTTAGCAGAGTCTGTATCTTCAAAACTAGACACTCTGCAGGCCTATAAGCTTGGCTGGGGGCAGAGAAGCAGAGTCTGAGCAGCTACAGGAAGGATGGAGGGGTTCAGACAAGGTTTTCCAACTCCGTGCCTAAATGTCACTTTCACAGCGAAATAAGCCCAGTTTGGCCCTGTTCACTTTTGCTTAGCAGAGTCTGTATCTTCAAAACTAGACACTCTGCAGGCCTATAAGCTTGGCTGGGGGCAGAGAAGCAGAGTCTGAGCAGCTACAGGAAGGATGGAGGGGTTCAGACAAGGTTTTCCAACTCCGTGCCTAAATGTCACTTTCACAGCGAAATAAGCCCAGTTTGGCCCTGTTCACTTTTGCTTAGCAGAGTCTGTATCTTCAAAACTAGACACTCTGCAGGCCTATAAGCTTGGCTGGGGGCAGAGAAGCAGAGTCTGAGCAGCTACAGGAAGGATGGAGGGGTTCAGACAAGGTTTTCCAACTCCGTGCCTAAATGTCACTTTCACAGCGAAATAAGCCCAGTTTGGCCCTGTTCACTTTTGCTTAGCAGAGTCTGTATCTTCAAAACTAGACACTCTGCAGGCCTATAAGCTTGGCTGGGGGCAGAGAAGCAGAGTCTGAGCAGCTACAGGAAGGATGGAGGGGTTCAGACAAGGTTTTCCAACTCCGTGCCTAAATGTCACTTTCACAGCGAAATAAGCCCAGTTTGGCCCTGTTCACTTTTGCTTAGCAGAGTCTGTATCTTCAAAACTAGACACTCTGCAGGCCTATAAGCTTGGCTGGGGGCAGAGAAGCAGAGTCTGAGCAGCTACAGGAAGGATGGAGGGGTTCAGACAAGGTTTTCCAACTCCGTGCCTAAATGTCACTTTCACAGCGAAATAAGCCCAGTTTGGCCCTGTTCACTTTTGCTTAGCAGAGTCTGTATCTTCAAAACTAGACACTCTGCAGGCCTATAAGCTTGGCTGGGGGCAGAGAAGCAGAGTCTGAGCAGCTACAGGAAGGATGGAGGGGTTCAGACAAGGTTTTCCAACTCCGTGCCTAAATGTCACTTTCACAGCGAAATAAGCCCAGTTTGGCCCTGTTCACTTTTGCTTAGCAGAGTCTGTATCTTCAAAACTAGACACTCTGCAGGCCTATAAGCTTGGCTGGGGGCAGAGAAGCAGAGTCTGAGCAGCTACAGGAAGGATGGAGGGGTTCAGACAAGGTTTTCCAAGTCCGTGCCTAAATCTCACTTTCACAGCGAAATAAGCCCAGTTTGGCCCTGTTCACTTTTGCTTAGCAGAGTCTGTATCTTCAAAACTAGACACTCTGCAGGCCTATATCAGCCCAATATCAATATCAGCCCAATATCAGCATCAGCCCAATATCAGCATCAGCCCAATATCAGCATCAGCCCAATATCAGCATCAGCCCAATATCAGCATCAGCCCAATATCAGCATCAGCCCAATATCAGCATCAGCCCAATATCAGCATCAGCCCAATATCAGCATCAGCCCAATATCAGCATCAGCCCAATATCAGCATCAGCCCAATATCAGCATCAGCCCAATATCAGCATCAGCCCAATATCAGCATCAGCCCAATATCAGCATCAGCCCAATATCAGCATCAGCCCAATATCAGCATCAGCCCAATATCAGCATCAGCCCAATATCAGCATCAGCCCAATATCAGCATCAGCCCAATATCAGCATCAGCCCAATATCAGCATCAACCCAATATCAGCATCAGCCCAATATCAGCATCAGCCCAATATCAGCATCAGCCCAATATCAGCATCAGCCCAATATCAGCATCAGCCCAATATCAGCATCAGCCCAATATCAGCATCAGCCCAATATCAGCATCAGCCCAATATCAGCATCAGCCCAATATCAGCATCAGCCCAATATCAGCATCAGCCCAATATCAGCATCAGCCCAATATCAGCATCAGCCCAATATCAGCATCAGCCCAATATCAGCATCAGCCCAATATCAGCATCAGCCCAATATCAGCATCAGCCCAATATCAGCATCAGCCCAATATCAGCATCAGCCCAATATCAGCATCAGCCCAATATCAGCATCAGCCCAATATCAGCATCAGCCCAATATCAGCATCAGCCCAATATCAGCATCAGCCCAATATCAGCATCAGCCCAATATCAGCATCAGCCCAATATCAGCATCAGCCCAATATCAGCATCAGCCCAATATCAGCATCAGCCCAATATCAGCATCAGCCCAATATCAGCATCAGCCCAATATCAGCATCAGCCCAATATCAGCATCAGCCCAATATCAGCATCAGCCCAATATCAGCATCAGCCCAATATCAGCATCAGCCCAATATCAGCATCAGCCCAATATCAGCATCAGCCCAATATCAGCATCAGCCCAATATCAGCATCAGCCCAATATCAGCATCAGCCCAATATCAGCATCAGCCCAATATCAGCATCAGCCCAATATCAGCATCAGCCCAATATCAGCATCAGCCCAATATCAGCATCAGCCCAATATCAGCATCAGCCCAATATCAGCATCAGCCCAATATCAGCATCAGCCCAATATCAGCATCAGCCCAATATCAGCATCAGCCCAATATCAGCATCAGCCCAATATCAGCATCAGCCCAATATCAGCATCAGCCCAATATCAGCATCAGCCCAATATCAGCATCAGCCCAATATCAGCATCAGCCCAATATCAGCATCAGCCCAATATCAGCATCAGCTGATATTATATCATATTGGGCTGCTTCTCTGCCCCCAGCCAAGCTTATAGGCCTGCAGAGTGTCTAGGGCTGATGCTGATATTGGGCTGATGCTGATATTGGGCTGATGCTGATATTGGGCTGATGCTGATATTGGGCTGATGCTGATATTGGGCTGATGCTGATATTGGGCTGATGCTGATATTGGGCTGATGCTGATATTGGGCTGATGCTGATATTGGGCTGATGCTGATATTGGGCTGATGCTGATATTGGGCTGATGCTGATATTGGGCTGATGCTGATATTGGGCTGATGCTGATATTGGGCTGATGCTGATATTGGGCTGATGCTGATATTGGGCTGATGCTGATATTGGGCTGATGCTGATATTGGGCTGATGCTGATATTGGGCTGATGCTGATATTGGGCTGATGCTGATATTGGGCTGATGCTGATATTGGGCTGATGCTGATATTGGGCTGATGCTGATATTGGGCTGATGCTGATATTGGGCTGATGCTGATATTGGGCTGATGCTGATATTGGGCTGATGCTGATATTGGGCTGATGCTGATATTGGGCTGATGCTGATATTGGGCTGATGCTGATATTGGGCTGATGCTGATATTGGGCTGATGCTGCTGATATTGGGCTGATGCTGATATTGGGCTGATGCTGATATTGGGCTGATGCTGATATTGGGCTGATGCTGATATTGGGCTGATGCTGATATTGGGCTGATGCTGATATTGGGCTGATGCTGATATTGGGCTGATGCTGATATTGGGCTGATGCTGATATTGGGCTGATGCTGATATTGGGCTGATGCTGATATTGGGCTGATGCTGATATTGGGCTGATGCTGATATTGGGCTGATGCTGATATTGGGCTGATGCTGATATTGGGCTGATGCTGATATTGGGCTGATGCTGATATTGGGCTGATGCTGATATTGGGCTGATGCTGATATTGGGCTGATGCTGATATTGGGCTGATGCTGATATTGGGCTGATGCTGATATTGGGCTGATGCTGATATTGGGCTGATGCTGATATTGGGCTGATGCTGATATTGGGCTGATGCTGATATTGGGCTGATGCTGATATTGGGCTGATGCTGATATTGGGCTGATGCTGATATTGGGCTGATGCTGATATTGGGCTGATGCTGATATTGGGCTGATGCTGATATTGGGCTGATGCTGATATTGGGCTGATGCTGATATTGGGCTGATGCTGATATTGGGCTGATTTTGATATTGGGCTGATGCTGATATTGGGCTGATGCTGATATTGGGCTGATGCTGATATTGGGCTGATGCTGATATTGGGCTGATGCTGATATTGGGCTGATGCTGATATTGGGCTGATGCTGATATTGGGCTGATGCTGATATTGGGCTGATGCTGATATTGGGCTGATGCTGATATTGGGCTGATGCTGATATTGGGCTGATGCTGATATTGGGCTGATGCTGATATTGGGCTGATGCTGATATTGGGCTGATGCTGATATTGGGCTGATGCTGATATTGGGCTGATGCTGATATTGGGCTGATGCTGATATTGGGCTGATGCTGATATTGGGCTGATGCTGATATTGGGCTGATGCTGATATTGGGCTGATGCTGATATTGGGCTGATGCTGATATTGGGCTGATGCTGATATTGGGCTGATGCTGATATTGGGCTGATGCTGATATTGGGCTGATGCTGATATTGGGCTGATGCTGATATTGGGCTGATGCTGATATTGGCCCTGTTCACTTTTGCTTAGCAGAGTCTGTATCTTCAAAACTAGACACTCTGCAGGCCTATAAGCTTGGCTGGGGGCAGAGAAGCAGAGTCTGAGCAGCTACAGGAAGGATGGAGGGGTTCAGACAAGGTTTTCCAACTCCGTGCCTAAATGTCACTTTCACAGCGAAATAAGCCCAGTTTGGCCCTGTTCACTTTTGCTTAGCAGAGTCTGTATCTTCAAAACTAGACACTCTGCAGGCCTATAAGCTTGGCTGGGGGCAGAGAAGCAGAGTCTGAGCAGCTACAGGAAGGATGGAGGGGTTCAGACAAGGTTTTCCAACTCCGTGCCTAAATGTCACTTTCACAGCGAAATAAGCCCAGTTTGGCCCTGTTCACTTTTGCTTAGCAGAGTCTGTATCTTCAAAACTAGACACTCTGCAGGCCTATAAGCTTGGCTGGGGGCAGAGAAGCAGAGTCTGAGCAGCTACAGGAAGGATGGAGGGGTTCAGACAAGGTTTTCCAACTCCGTGCCTAAATGTCACTTTCACAGCGAAATAAGCCCAGTTTGGCCCTGTTCACTTTTGCTTAGCAGAGTCTGTATCTTCAAAACTAGACACTCTGCAGGCCTATAAGCTTGGCTGGGGGCAGAGAAGCAGAGTCTGAGCAGCTACAGGAAGGATGGAGGGGTTCAGACAAGGTTTTCCAACTCCGTGCCTAAATGTCACTTTCACAGCGAAATAAGCCCAGTTTGGCCCTGTTCACTTTTGCTTAGCAGAGTCTGTATCTTCAAAACTAGACACTCTGCAGGCCTATAAGCTTGGCTGGGGGCAGAGAAGCAGAGTCTGAGCAGCTACAGGAAGGATGGAGGGGTTCAGACAAGGTTTTCCAACTCCGTGCCTAAATGTCACTTTCACAGCGAAATAAGCCCAGTTTGGCCCTGTTCACTTTTGCTTAGCAGAGTCTGTATCTTCAAAACTAGACACTCTGCAGGCCTATAAGCTTGGCTGGGGGCAGAGAAGCAGAGTCTGAGCAGCTACAGGAAGGATGGAGGGGTTCAGACAAGGTTTTCCAACTCCGTGCCTAAATGTCACTTTCACAGCGAAATAAGCCCAGTTTGGCCCTGTTCACTTTTGCTTAGCAGAGTCTGTATCTTCAAAACTAGACACTCTGCAGGCCTATAAGCTTGGCTGGGGGCAGAGAAGCAGAGTCTGAGCAGCTACAGGAAGGATGGAGGGGTTCAGACAAGGTTTTCCAACTCCGTGCCTAAATGTCACTTTCACAGCGAAATAAGCCCAGTTTGGCCCTGTTCACTTTTGCTTAGCAGAGTCTGTATCTTCAAAACTAGACACTCTGCAGGCCTATAAGCTTGGCTGGGGGCAGAGAAGCAGAGTCTGAGCAGCTACAGGAAGGATGGAGGGGTTCAGACAAGGTTTTCCAACTCCGTGCCTAAATGTCACTTTCACAGCGAAATAAGCCCAGTTTGGCCCTGTTCACTTTTGCTTAGCAGAGTCTGTATCTTCAAAACTAGACACTCTGCAGGCCTATAAGCTTGGCTGGGGGCAGAGAAGCAGAGTCTGAGCAGCTACAGGAAGGATGGAGGGGTTCAGACAAGGTTTTCCAACTCCGTGCCTAAATGTCACTTTCACAGCGAAATAAGCCCAGTTTGGCCCTGTTCACTTTTGCTTAGCAGAGTCTGTATCTTCAAAACTAGACACTCTGCAGGCCTATAAGCTTGGCTGGGGGCAGAGAAGCAGAGTCTGAGCAGCTACAGGAAGGATGGAGGGGTTCAGACAAGGTTTTCCAACTCCGTGCCTAAATGTCACTTTCACAGCGAAATAAGCCCAGTTTGGCCCTGTTCACTTTTGCTTAGCAGAGTCTGTATCTTCAAAACTAGACACTCTGCAGGCCTATAAGCTTGGCTGGGGGCAGAGAAGCAGAGTCTGAGCAGCTACAGGAAGGATGGAGGGGTTCAGACAAGGTTTTCCAACTCCGTGCCTAAATGTCACTTTCACAGCGAAATAAGCCCAGTTTGGCCCTGTTCACTTTTGCTTAGCAGAGTCTGTATCTTCAAAACTAGACACTCTGCAGGCCTATAAGCTTGGCTGGGGGCAGAGAAGCAGAGTCTGAGCAGCTACAGGAAGGATGGAGGGGTTCAGACAAGGTTTTCCAACTCCGTGCCTAAATGTCACTTTCACAGCGAAATAAGCCCAGTTTGGCCCTGTTCACTTTTGCTTAGCAGAGTCTGTATCTTCAAAACTAGACACTCTGCAGGCCTATAAGCTTGGCTGGGGGCAGAGAAGCAGAGTCTGAGCAGCTACAGGAAGGATGGAGGGGTTCAGACAAGGTTTTCCAACTCCGTGCCTAAATGTCACTTTCACAGCGAAATAAGCCCAGTTTGGCCCTGTTCACTTTTGCTTAGCAGAGTCTGTATCTTCAAAACTAGACACTCTGCAGGCCTATAAGCTTGGCTGGGGGCAGAGAAGCAGAGTCTGAGCAGCTACAGGAAGGATGGAGGGGTTCAGACAAGGTTTTCCAACTCCGTGCCTAAATGTCACTTTCACAGCGAAATAAGCCCAGTTTGGCCCTGTTCACTTTTGCTTAGCAGAGTCTGTATCTTCAAAACTAGACACTCTGCAGGCCTATAAGCTTGGCTGGGGGCAGAGAAGCAGAGTCTGAGCAGCTACAGGAAGGATGGAGGGGTTCAGACAAGGTTTTCCAACTCCGTGCCTAAATGTCACTTTCACAGCGAAATAAGCCCAGTTTGGCCCTGTTCACTTTTGCTTAGCAGAGTCTGTATCTTCAAAACTAGACACTCTGCAGGCCTATAAGCTTGGCTGGGGGCAGAGAAGCAGAGTCTGAGCAGCTACAGGAAGGATGGAGGGGTTCAGACAAGGTTTTCCAACTCCGTGCCTAAATGTCACTTTCACAGCGAAATAAGCCCAGTTTGGCCCTGTTCACTTTTGCTTAGCAGAGTCTGTATCTTCAAAACTAGACACTCTGCAGGCCTATAAGCTTGGCTGGGGGCAGAGAAGCAGAGTCTGAGCAGCTACAGGAAGGATGGAGGGGTTCAGACAAGGTTTTCCAACTCCGTGCCTAAATGTCACTTTCACAGCGAAATAAGCCCAGTTTGGCCCTGTTCACTTTTGCTTAGCAGAGTCTGTATCTTCAAAACTAGACACTCTGCAGGCCTATAAGCTTGGCTGGGGGCAGAGAAGCAGAGTCTGAGCAGCTACAGGAAGGATGGAGGGGTTCAGACAAGGTTTTCCAACTCCGTGCCTAAATGTCACTTTCACAGCGAAATAAGCCCAGTTTGG
>NW_027638491.1:0-18096 GCF_951216825.1 Electrona antarctica | reverse complement strand
CAAACTACTACACACGGTAAAAATGTTAATTCAACACTCAGGATTTAGCATTGTACCAAATGCTCTGTTTGTCTGGGCATACAGCAGCTTTAACACCACAGCACAGCAGGTCCCAAAACTCGCATGTAAGTGGTTTACTTTGGTGGAGAGAATGGAGCACTTCTGCACTCTCCAAAAAACTCTGGGGGACTCAGTCATTGTAGTATTATACCAACCCACGCCTCTCTCATCGCCTTTATTTTACTACAATGCAATAAATTGTAACATTGTTGCTGTATTATTAACGCTGTGCGAAACATAATAGCTACGTGGTCCCAAAATGAGATGCCTGTCGTCTATATATCTCCCTGCCATTAGTCAAAAGGCTCTATGGTAGAATTATATTGGGGGCTGTTTTCATCTCTGCGTGACGGAGGTATTTTAGCCCCTCTTGCGCTAATATATTATACACTCGGTGAGTGTATAATATATTATACACAGTGAACTGGGTGAGTGTACGGAACGGAACCAAATGGACCATTGCGGGTCCATGATTCAAATGGTTTAAATTAACACAGAGAATATGACAGGGTATTATTATTATTATTATTATTAATAAGGCCTGCTACTAAGCCAAGCACAGGGGTCGACGTTGGGCTGTGTGTGTGTGTGTGTGTGTGTGTGTGTGTGTGTGTGTGTGTGTGTGTGTGTGTGTGTGTGTGTGTGTGTGTGTGTGCGTGTGTGTGCGTGTGCGTGTGCATGTGTGCGTGTGTCAGTGAATGTCTCCTGTGTGGCTGGGAGGTAATAGAACCATCTACAGGTGATGTGTTTCAGACCTGCGGCCATGCCATTATTCACCGTTACCACAGTGATTGCTGCCCCTCTCTCATCCACAGCTGTCTTGCGCCTCTTTTTTCCCTCTCCCCTCCTTCCTCTCCTTTTTTCCTCTTTCTCTCGGGGAGGTTTGGAGGCGTTGGTGCAGGGGGGGGGGGGGACTGCGGTGAACGACAAGACACGTCCGCAGGTATGAGCCATGGGATCCATTAAGGGGCCGGCTAATGCGTCAGAAGACATTTCAGACTGAATCACGGCAGCCATGGAACAGGTTCTCCCCCCGTGGGTCTGGCTCAGGCATCTGTTATGACAAGCAAACCAAATCTCTGCCGTCCCCCGGATGAATTAGGACTCACCTCCAGTCACACACACCCCCCCCCCCCCCTCTCTCTCTCTCCACCGCCCGGCAACAGCACGCCTGCACGCACGCGTGCCTGCCCTGCACGCCTGCACGCCTGCACGCACACCTGCACGCACGCCTGCACGCACGCCTGCACGCACGCACGCACCCCAATCGTTTACCTGCCCTGTTTCTTCACATGTTCTCCTCTCTCTCTCTCTCTCTCTCTCTCTCTCTCTCTCAGACTCAATCAAGGGCTTTCTGCTAATGAATAACTATTAATAAAAAGGCAGACGGAAGAGAAAGTTCAGGGAGCTGTCTGCAACAAAATAAATGTTTGGACATGCATATTTGTGCGTGTGCGTGTGTGTGCGTGTGTGCGTGTGCATGTGCATGTACTGTATGTGAGTGGCAGCCTGGCGGAAAATGAAAGGGGGGAGAGAGAGAGGAGGAAGGGGGGGGGGGGGGGGGGGGGGGGGGGGTGAGGGGAATGGTGCCTGAGGCAAAAGTGATGAGCTAATGGTTTCATTTGTTGAAATAGTGATACGGATCCTTGAAGGGCTAAATCCCCTTGGATGGGCAGATGAGTTACCTCTCTCCTCTCATCATCCCTCCGCCTGGCGGATCACTGTGTCCTCAAAGCCCCGGGAACATTGGACCCTCCGCTTTTAACCCATGTTGGGCGGGAACCCCTTTTGGTGTTAGCATTATGTTATGCTTTAGCTATTGAAAAATAGCAGATCTACAAGCTCATAGCGCGCCACTCGGTGGCGCGCTATGAGCTTGTAGGTCTGCTATTTTTGAAAAATCGACATAGAACCACTGACATAGAAACATAGCTTTTTCAGAAAACTGTCTGGATGTAGAAGACATTTTTAGAATCTGATCTCAGGTAAAAATGTGTTAACTAACAGCACACCCACACTCACGGTCACACCGCGCCGTCCTACGCTGCCTTTCACAACCTGCTGAGACAGCCGATATCGTGGCGCCGTCAACTCAAAAGAGTAAAGAAAAGAAACCTTTTTAATCTGTAAAGAAAAAAGAACTGTTAAACTAAAGTGTGTGCAGTCAAAAGTAATATTTCCATTAATCGCATTCATCTCGGAGTCGTGTTGCGTGTTGAGAAAGTGCATTGGCGTATGGAGACCGGAGAGAGAGAGGGAGGGAGAACATCTATTAGGCAGCTGGAAGCAGAGTAACCACAAAGCCTGAGTACAAAACACACTGTGGCAAAGACAGCTTCTATATATAAATATTCATACGGGGGCTTTTAATAGGCGGGTAATCATTTTTGCGTTTATGCATAATGTAGCTTATTTATTTCAAAACGTTGCCGTGCGTTTGGAGAAAATTGCCCTGCTTGAGGTGAACATGAATCTCTGGCTGCAGCATGCAGGCTGGGGGACATGTCATGGTATGTACCGTATAATATAGGATCATTATATAGGCCGGGGGATTCATATAGGATTCTACAGCATGTTGCATGCAGTATGTGTGTGTGTGTAAGTAAGTAGGTAGCCTTGCCGAGCCTTGAGGCCCACAGGGCAGGAGCCTATCTCCTGTTTCTGTAGCGTGAGGCAGCTTGATGTACAAGTACACCCCCTGGACATGACGCTAGTATATGTCACAGGGACTTACCCCCAATCCAACCCTTGATGCTGAGTGTCAAGCATGGAGGCACTGGGTCCCATTTTTAGAGTCTTTGGTATATGACGCGGCCGGGGATTGAACCCCGACCTCCCAGTCTCAGGGCGGACACTCTAACCACAAGGCCACTGAGCTGGTGTGCGTGCGTGCGTGCATGTATTTCTATAGGGCCAGATATCCCCATAAGTATAGTAGAATTTGAGGAATCGACATTATATAGCGACCATTTTCTTAGTCCTCACAGGAGAAATGGAGGAATGGTTGTTTTTTGCTTGAAAAGGATTTGGGCAATTAACTCAGGTTGGAGTTATAGGACTGGAGTTATGCCTGATTTAGTTACACACCAGCGTTGTGCACCAGAAAATATAGGCTATGTAAGGACAGCAAATGTGCGATTTTCAATACTTTCCAAAAATGTTGAAGTACAGTATTACAGATGCGTGTGTGTGTGTGTGTGTGTGTGTGTGTGTGTGTGTGTGTGTGTGTGTGTGTGTGTGTGTGTGTGTGTGTGTGTGTGTGTGTGTGTGTGTGTGTGCGTGCGTGCGTGCCAGTGTCAGTTCCATGCCTGCGTTAAGCAGAAACGTGCGTGGGCTGTTAATGGTGATAGTGGTTTAGGGAGCATTTACCAGTCATATCACGGTGGTAATTCACCCAGATGGAGCCACTCTGGCACCTCGTATCAATCACAACACACTGCAACGTTCCCAGTGTTCACTAAACAAGAGAGTGTATACGAGCTACAACGTATATAGGCATTTAGCAGAACACTCTTAGGGCTCCATTTTCGTCACCGCTAAAGCCCTTATCCCTAAACTTCTTTGCCTTTTTTTACTATTTTGCAAAACATTTTTGAATAGTTAAAATGGCCAGTCTACAAGCTCACAACGTGTCAATGTAGATTGGCTAGTTGAACTATTCAAACATGTTTTTACAAATAGTAAAAAAAGGCAAAGAAGTTTAGGGGTAAGGGGTTTAGCGGTGACGAAAATGGAGCCCTTAGTCTCTTACCCAGAGCCATTTACAATAAGCAAGCAAGGTAATGCACATCACATCAAATGCAGAGAGACAGTGTAGTGCCTATCGGATCCCATGGTAAAACCACAACCTATAGCATCAGTCAGCAGGCCTAGCCTACTCTAAACAATATGCTAACACATTAACATTATACGACACACAGGTGCAGATGTTTGTTTGTTGCATGCAGGGAAAATGAAAACATTTACAGTAAGAGGGGTCTTCATGAAATGATGACCCCTCCCACGTGCAGCCACTTAACAGCGAACCAGGCATCCCACGAGCCAGATGTGCACATGATGGCACACAGCGCCATGCAGCTGTTAGGGTCCAGGACCGGTGCATGGCGCTCACCCACGCCTGGCATGACGGAGGGAGACCTGCCTCAACTCCCACACGCTGCACTTCATCCCCACATTAACACTGAGGCGCCGCCACATGCACAACTCACTCACCCACACGGCCTCTCCAACCAGACGCTGCCTCCGTCAACTCACAGGGAGCGTTTGTTATACTGTTATACTTAGCATGTATAAGTAGAATATCATTGCTGTCGAGCATGAGACCTAGCTAGGCCACTTATCTCCATATTCAAACTCTTTTTCTTTGTGTCGAAGCGTGGCCTGAAGCGAGTCGCAGTGCGTTTTTCGAGCATGTAGATATACCACTTTTGCTATCTTTATTCATTGTGTGGTGTGGTGGTTGTATTTGGTCTAAGAAGCAAAAGGAGCAGGACACTATTTTTCAGTTACTTTTTAAGCCCACGCTCTTCGTCATGTCTGAACGGCAAAGACAGCAACAGGTGTGTGGCTCCATTTTTTATTCTTTGATCTCAGTTGATTGCACCTGCAGCGGGGCCACCTGCACCATGCCTCCTTGTAGGTTGTATTTTGGTCTCCCTGCTCTTCTGTTGAGAAACTGTGGCTGGACAGGACCACTACAAGTTGACGGGTCAAATTGCAGCTCACCCTCTGCTCTTATGCTCGTTTGAATCCCGGGTATAGGAGTTGCGACTTTATGGATTGCAGCTTAAAGAGAGAGAGTAACGCTTGCGATTCAAAAAGAGCAGGAGCGGGGGAAGGAGCTGCAGCAACACTTCTTGAGGTGTCAATGTTTGTAATGCTAGAGGTGGGAAAACGGGTGTGAAATATCTCTCTCTCCCTTTCTCACCGTCTATCTGCTTCTCTGTCTCTGCATGCCAAATGCACCTAGAACAGCGTTGCCACGTTTTTGCGAGAGAAAATAATAAGCAACGAGGTCTATATGGACACAAGAAGTGACGAATAACATGAGCACATCGGAGATTTGAAACTAGCGACGCGTCGTGAGCTGAAAAACTAATCTTGGGAAGAAGGTGAAAAATACCCTGCATGCCCTGGTAACAAAATGTTTTCGGATGGGGATACGCAGACAATTACATATAAATGTCGCTGTCCTTGGCATGATAACGTTTAACTGCATGGTTTAAACAACATTAGGAAGCAAGCCCAAATAAGCAACTACACTTGTTTAGAAACGAGCCCAGAAAAACCCAAAAACCACCAATATTTACAAGCGACTTTACAGAGGAAACAAGCCCAATGTCGCTTGTAAGCGGACATGGCAACACTGACCTGGAATGGTCAGTGAGATGAGAGAGAGACAGTCGATGTGAATATAATATACACACACACACGCACACACACACACGCGAGCGCGTGCGAAGAGTGTCTAATCAGAGCAAGCGGAGGCCGGAGGCGGAGAGCGGCTCCGTCAGGGGAACAGGTGTGGGCAGAGGGGGATTACCGGGCCGAGGAGGAGGCAAGGCGGTGCCGCTCCACTCAACAATGGCGAGATACGAGGACAGGCGGTGTACGAAGGGCAGGGCCGGCCCGCTGAACGGGGAGCTCTCACAAAAGAAACCAACCATCCCTCTAACTGCTCTCCTCCTTAACGCATTCTGGGCGGGAACCCCTTTTGGTGTTAGCATTATGTTATGCTTTAGCTATTGAAAAATAGCAGATCTACAAGCTCATAGCACGCCACCGAGTGGCGCGCTACGAGCTTGTAGGTCTGCTATTTTTGAAAAATCGAAGAACGACCGACATAGAAACATAGCTTTTCCAGAAAACTGTCAGGATGTAGAAGACATTTTTAGAATCTGATCTCAGGTCAGAATGGGTTAATCCACTGTCCTCTGCCCGTTCGGGCCGCACCTCCCTGCATGGGCCCGGCGGCCCATGCAGGCCTTTTCTGAAGAAAAGGCCTGACTTAATGCTTTGTCATATTTATACCAATGGTGTTACTTTGCACTATAGCCTGGAAACCTGAGGAGTGGATCTGCCTGCTCCAAATGTGCTTCATCGCCGTCAGGCAGAAACCTCTTATCTCCATATTCTACCTTGTTTGTGTTTTTTAGGGACATTAACACCCTATAGTATACCCAATCAAAGCTACTACATTAACACCCTATATACCCAATCAAAGCTACTACATTAACACCCTATATACCCAATCAAAGCTACTACATTAACACCCTATAGTATACCCAATCAAAGCTACTACATTAACACCCTATATACCCAATCAAAGCTACTACATTAACACCCTATATACCCAATCAAAGCTACTACATTAACACCCTATAGTATACCCAATCAAAGCTACTACATTAACACCCTATATACCCAATCAAAGCTACTACAAGCGTCACACAAAAGCATCTAAAGTAGCAGATGTGAAAGCTCAAAACGCGACGCGAAGCGACCCGTTTTGAGCTTACGGATCTGCTACTTTTGATATTTTCTAATTTGAATCCTGCAAAGTAACAGTTGTGGACACATGAGGTTTCCACCCTACAGCAACGATTTGTTCTGTTCTGACGACACTGACTCCTCATCTAGTGAGCGTTCCGACGGGCGACGGCGATTGGGTACAAGCAGATATACGCGACAACGTGCTGAAAGATGGCGCGAGCGGCAGGAGTCTCTTCCTGGTTTTAAACAGCTGGTGGATGGAAATGAAGCTCCATTGCGTTGCGACGTAGCCTAAACATGATCAAATAACCAATAAATAGTATAGCGTGTATAGATCTCAAACAATAAATGTGTTTGGTGCCGTGAAACCTCGCTCAAATAGAGACTCTGTGAGCGATTATAGGAGGGGTGGACGACATCGCTGCACTGTGATGGTAGTGTGGATGAGGTGTAAGGCTGGTGCCGCTCGCCGACAATAGCCGATCTACAAGCTCACAACACATCGCGATGCAACGTGCTGTGAGCTTGCCGATCGGCTCCGTCTTTGTCAAGTGTCTCCCCCCCCCCCCCCCCCCCCCCCCCACCAATGCAATACCTTCAGCCATTGATCACTGTTTACGGCGTGTCAATCAGTCACCCAGCTGCGACCCCAGAGGATCGATGGTTTTGTCATCGGTCAAACATCATAGCCATCCTTTATCTCCATCCATAATCAAGTGGAGCGTCAAATGTAACTGTCAGACTGCTCTTCCGCTTCTCCGTTTAACATATCAAAGACAAATAGAGATACGTGAATCTTTTTTCTCTCTCTCTCTCTCCCTCTGATTGTGTGTTAGGTGACCTCATCACGAGGTGCAGACAGAAGGAGAGCAAGCAGCTTTTTAGTGACAACGGCCTCCCGGGAGAACGGCCCGCCGCGCTCTGCTCTGCTCTGCCTGAGACATATGTAGGACACGGGAAACATTATAAATAGAGGAGGTAAAAATAATCGACAAAAGAGCCTGTGACACGACGCCTGACAAGACGTACGATCTCTTTGTTGCCGCAATGTTAACTTGTGCCTTCAGGAACAGACAGGCACTTTAGCTTTTTCTTTTTTTTTTCTTCTTTTTTTTCCTTCTTTTTTTTTTTACACATAACACTCACAGACACACTATGCGCGCGCACGCACGCACACTCTATTGCACACATACTGTGCGGCACACCGGTGGTTCTCAGAGTGGGGTCCGGGGGACCCCCATGCAGGGGTCATTGAGGGGGTGGCAGGGAGACCCTGCAGCAGCTAAAGTGTGCTAAAACACGAGGCAGAAACATAATGGACCAAAGTGGAAACAAGGTTGTGCCCGAGGGCTTCTTGTGTTACCCTTGTAGTAAGTATACTGTAACCTTTTTGCTGTACTACTTGTAGTGTTAACAAACCTGCTAATAAAACTACCTCCCCCTGGCCAGTCAGGGCGCCTGATGGAGGGGAAAGGAACTGGTTGGAATAACGTGTTCCTTCCACGCGCTACGTCTGGCCGGGGAAACTCTAGCCTGGCGCAGGGAGGAAGATGTCTCCCCTCAGTGAATCCCCGCTATGAGTCTGGCCAAGCCAGGCTAGGAAAACTCCCCCTGTCAGGTGAAAAGAAGCAGCTTGGACTCCTCATGCATAGAAGGAAGCATGAGGTCAGTCCACTGCCCTCCCAAGTTGGCAGAGGAAGTGTAGCGCCCAGGATTACATTTGATAATTGACACTGGGTGAAAAAATGGGTTGCAAAATCATGAGATAAAAAAAGTAATAATAATAATAATAATGCTATAAAGTATAAAGTATTCAGATGGGGGAGCTTCATTTACAGGTCCTGGACAAGACACTGAACCCCAAATTGCTCCCGATGTGCTGGTTGGTACCTTGCATGGCTTCCGCCGCAATCGGTGTATGAATGTGTGTGTGAATGGGTGAATGTAATGCACAATCTATAAAGCGCCTTGGATAAAGGCGCTATATAAATGCACCATTTACGATTTACCACACACACACACACACACACACACACACACACACACACACACACAGATTTGCATGCACAATTGCACATGTCATTGAGCATTCAGCCCATGGCCACGTGGAGGGGGCCCCATTGCAGCGTCATGCTGCTGTCTCGGCTGTATTCAAATGAGCTGCATGTCCACCATGAATGTTTAATGGGCAGCAGATTAGAAAACGGGTTTCAGAATCAGCGGCGTGGATTAATATTTCAACAAGGAACCAATTTTCCCACCAAATTGAAAAAGACTGAGAATAGAGTCGGCCATATCTCTGTGAAGTTTGGCTGGGGCGGACGTGTGCGTGCGTGCGTGCGTGCGTGAAAGAAATGAGGAAATTAAAAACAGGAGGGGAGAGAGAGAGAGAGAGAGAGAGAGAGAGAGAAAGGAAAGTGCATGCAGTGGGATTTGTGGATTGTGGGTTTAGGGGGATTTGACAGAAGAACATAATTGTCTTTCATTTTTCATATCCAGAACACTCTCATTGGAGTGGATTTTACAGATGGAGAATGAGTCAGAAGTTGGGGTTATATTTATGCCTGTGCATGTGTGTGTGCGTGCGTGCGTGGGCGTGTGAGAAACATTAATACAAGCACAGATTCGCTAAAGCAGTGGTCCCCAAAGTGGGGTCCGGGGACACCCAGGGGTCCTTGAGGGAGTTCCTGGGGTCCCCAGCTAAATGATAGTTTGGAACCAAATGCACCCTTATGGGATCTGTAACTCTGAGTGTACAAACGGAACCATATTTGGTTCCATTTGTACACTCTGAGTTAAATTAAATTTACACAGCACACAGAGGCGTCCTGTGAGATGCCTTGCTAGAAAGCCCAGTTGTGGGACTTGTTGCCGCAGAAGCGTCTACCGTCTACACAGTGATCCATTCCAGCGGTTCCCAAACTGTGGCCACCAGGGGGTGCGTGATATGAAAAGGGTAATGGCGGACAGTTTATGTTGTTATTTAACACAAATAGCAAAATCGGTAAAACACCGTTTTATGGAGATGTATAGAGCCGCAGGCTGCGGCTCTATACTGCGGCTCTAGTGAGAGACACGGAGCGGCGCTCCGTGTCTCTCACTCTCCACGTCTGAGAGAGAGTGCAGTCAACGTTCCAGCCCCCCGCTCCTCCCCCTCCCCTGCTCACACATGCACAGTGGCAGATTATTTAGTTTTAACTCAAGACAAGACCACTTACTTTGTCCATGCCTTGCTGTTGTATCTTTAGTTAACCAAACTAAAATCCAGTAATCCACACGTGTCAGCAGGCTATGTTAACCAGGAACAGGAGCAGTACAAGCTAAGTAATGAACAACACCAGCTGGAAATGATTCAGTCGTTAATTGTGTGTGTGTGTGTGTGTGTGTGTGTGTGTGTGTCACTCTCCCTGAAATGAAACTAAGGATGCGCAAGACTAATAATGCACAATAAATAAAATAAAATAAAATAGCTATTGAAACATATTGAAAAATCTTTGAATATATATTATTTTTAACTCAAATCTTTGCTTCTGGGGGGTTCCTGGAACAATGTATTTTCAGATTATTCTGTGGGTCCTTGACATGAAAAAGGTTGAGCACAATACACTGACATAGAAACAGAGGTTTTTCAGAAAACTTTTAGGATTTAGAACTTTTTTTTTAATCAGCCTCAGTCCTAAATGGGCTTCTCCCTTCTTTCAAACATCAATGCGTGGAGCGTGGCGGAGTCAGAATGTCAAAAGCATGAGCAGGTTGGGGGTTCAAATCCCCGGAGCAGCAGCTATAGGTCCTCCGAACCAGCAGGGAGGCTGTTGCTCTGCTCTACCATGCACAACCAGAGCTGCTGAAGGAAATTCAATAAGCCAGGGATGAATAATTTAGCAAATCTTGTCAAAAGCTTGCGCGAACGCCGCACCAGATTTACATTTAATCAATATTTTGAGCATCAACTGTATTTAACAGGAGGTGAGGTGTGTGCGTGTGTGTGTGTGTGTGTGTGTGTGTGGGGGGGGGGGGGGGGTCTGTTGCTCCACAACTCCCCATGCTTTGGAGGTTTTCTCCACTCAGCCCAAGGGCGACGCGCGGAGGCGGAGGCATCGACAACATTAGGCTATTATAATAATTCAGGAAGTAATTACAGAGCTGAAGCATTTTATTACCAATTCAAGTTTCTCCCTTGTTCAGCAGCCGGAGGAACTCCATTCCGTGATACAGAACATTAACAAGGCAAGCCTGCGGTTAATATCAACACTACTGGGGGTAGATGAAGAATTATGGGAAAGGTTAGTCTGTGTGTGTGTGTGTATGCGTGCGTGCGTGCACGTGTGCGTGTGCGCGCATGCATGCTTGTGTGGGATGGGGTAGACTAGGGAACATTGCAAGAGTGAGTTAAACGGTGAGAAGCCAGCTATAGCGAAGCAAACAAACGTGCAAACACACTTAAGAGGGTGCACGCAGCACGCATGTGACTCAAAGGAAGCGGGTAAGTGAGCAGAGTGAGATTAGAGGCTTCATTTGGCCTCTTGAGCATTCAGATCCGGATGTCAGAATTTAGGCATACTGTACTTGTCTACTGCCATCGCAGTGGGAACGTAAGCTTCCTTTGGACCAAATGAGCCCAACCTCGGCCATTCCTTTACCAATCCTCGCGTGAGCGCTCCGGCTCTTTGTACTGCACATAATGTACGCCGACGACCATGAGAACCTGCAAACCCCCCCCCCCCCTCCCCCAACCCAAACAAAACACAAAAAATAATTGACCAGCAACAGATGAACGAGAGTCCAAGGGCTGACTACCTGTAACCTCCCCATAAGCACTCTCCTCGCACGGTGGGCCTGCAAGGGCTAGTCCACAGACCTATATACTAACAACTCATCATCACAGTTAAGACAGGCCCATCTCTCGCCTGTCGCCTCCCAGAGGAACGCACCAAACGATGAGTCCCGTCATCGCGGCGAGAGGCTCCGCGAGTGGTGCCGGACACAACGAGCACAGTTATCGGCAGTGTACCTGCGGGTGCTGCGTATATATGCGACGCATCCATCTCATGCACCTCTTCTATTCCTAATTTCCTATACGTCCGTCATTTTGTATTGCGTTGCCATGTCGTATCGATGTTCTCGTGTCGGAGAGGCAGCGGTGAGTGCCGGAGTGATGCTCGTGACTCTTGAAGAGCTGTCAATAAGGCTACGGCTGAGCACACCCGGTGTAGTGCCGTGGGGAAGTGGCTGTGCATGGACGCTGTCACGTTGTGCCCACATCCCCAGAGACGAAGGTGCGCGTGTGTGTGTGTGCGTGTGCGTGTACGTGTGTGTGTGCGTGTGTGTGGGGGTTGTGGGGGGGGGAGTTATATTCCATCAGAGCACAATGGCTGGGTAGCACACCTGACTGAGTTCGGCACTCAAGCAGCACTCGATGTGTTGGTGGACAGTCAATTTGACTCTGGTCCCGGGAAGTTAAAAATCCCAACAACGTCCTTGAGCTAGCCAGAGAGCACAGCCAGGCCCACAGGGAACGGGAGACGGTTGACAGCGAAATGCTTAGTGCCGGCCAGTTGGCAGGTCAGCGCAGGATAACCGTTTGACAGGTTTAGGCCTGCAGGCCCTGCGACGTGTGCCGACTCCACGGCTGCAGAGCATCATGGAATAGCCCCTCAATCCGACAGAGCAGAGCAGAGAGGAATCCTGCCTCTGATCCCAAACTGCAGACTTGCTGGTGGTTTGATCTATTATTGATAGCACAAGGCCCGCTCACATATTAGAATATATACGCCGGGGCCTCTCTGGTGGGAACAGAGAACTGAATCCCTCTCCCAAGCAGCAAAGGGCGAGAGAGTCATGGTTATGATCTGCACATTGATATGTCTGAATATCTATGCCACTGTGATTGTGTATACATGGTATGGGGATATATAGGCCCACGGGCCTGCTATTCTGAAGCACCACATCATGGATTCATACGCAGACATGCACACGCGCATGCAAATGTATACACCCACACATGCATACAGTATACTAAACAATTCATACACACAGTATGCGTATGCTATACATCTGTGTGTGCGGCGCACGCACACGCACGCACGCACGCACACGCACGCACGCACGCACGCGCGCGCACGCACGCACACGCACGCACACGCACACGCACACACACACACAGTGCAATCGCATGTACACATCTGTGCTTCAGGGTCAATAGGATGAAGAAGCTCTGCATTGAGCAGGCAATAAGGGTGAAAATTGTTACCAACATCCTACTCAAGTTGAAGTATAGCCTATACTGTTGCTTGACTTAAATATGATCCGAACAGAGGGGACTCCTTGAGTAACAGCTTTACTTAATAGTTACATGTTGTTTCATGTTTTGGTTTGTATTGAAAAAGAAACATGAACACATGAATGAACATATATTTATCTAACTATAAATGCACCAAATCTCATGTGTGTACGTTCGTCTGAAATCCATAACTCGAGATCCGTTCGCCCCACCGACTTCAAATTCGGCACACGTATTCCACACCCCCACAGGGAGTGCAGTGCCCGGTGTCGAGTCGGTCGGACCCACGGTTGTCCAGAACCGCCCAGGGCCCGGGCTCTGGACAGGGCCATCATTCTGACATCTGCAGACTCCATATTTGGGCATACCTGACAAAGAACTCCATATATGGGCATAAAAGGGACACAGACATAATATCTGGGTGGGGCATTCATTTCCAACTTGCATCGTTCCAAGTAGGCCAGTGCCCAAAGGGGCACCGCTGTAGAGGCTCCAACGTGCACCGGTCTGTCAAAATATTGGAAGCTCGAGAGAGAGAGCATATGTGCGTAAAATGAGTGCTTTGTTTTAGTTTTAGTTTTTAGTCAGGGAAAGCAGAAATAGGCTATATGGGCATACATACATAAATACAAATATTGAAATCTCTAATAAATACATTTTTACAAGTTAAACGTGCTAGGCAGGACCAACACTAACTGTGTAGATCACAAATCATTTCTAATAACTCTATGCCACTTAGAAGATGAGTTCTGGGGGGGAGTTTAACTAGTTTATTTGCAAGGTCTGTATACTGCAGCTTCTTTGGGGTGCTATAGTGCACAAGGATGTGGAGGCGTAATCTAAATTGCATTGAGCAAGTGCACTTGACGACATTTGAAAAGCACTTCTACCTCTCTGAAAGTGGATATTCAAGCTCCCAATATTACTTTTTGATTGACCATTGAGATGTAGTGTCATACTCTATCCCAGATAGGTTATGCTCTGATATGCAGACCATGTATAAGTGACTTCTTTGGCCATAACTTCAAAGTCACCTATACCACCACTCTGAACCCATGGGGGAGTACTTTAGATTGGCATTAGACACAAAGAGAATCGACCATCTTGGAGAGTATCATGTTTTCTCTCTGCCTCCAATGAGGTAAAGCTGCATCGTCAGACCAATATTCATGTCATTAACATAGTAAGAAAGAAGAAAAGAGGACTTAAAACCTTAGACTTAATAACTGTAGAGCTGTATACTTTTGAAGAAATTTAAGAAATAGAAAAAAGAAGCTGTTCCAATAGATCCAATATAGTTATCATTCGAGTCTTGTTAGTTTTCATTGGTAAAGTATTCATAAAACCCACGGACAGAGGTGACCATTTTCATATATAGCAAAAGCCCAAAAACAACGCATTGTGATGAGACACATCTTGAGCGTGTAGATCTGTTATTTGCACAACTTTTGCTTGATACCATCATACGACAAAGTATGAAATAGTGCATTCATTTATGAAAAGGAGAGAAAAAAAGTTTTCTGCCCGACATCCATGATATATAGTCACCCTGAAAGAGCCAATGTGACATCCTCACTGTAAACATTTCAACATGAATGTGTCCTACCAACCATTCCCCCTCACATTCAGCCAGGCTCTGCAAAGACGAGAGACTCTTTTCATTCTGAGAAAGCTTTCTCAAAGATTGCCTTGAGGGAGCCGAGGTTCAAAGCACACTTAAATGGAATACCCTCCCTCATCGTGATATAACGGCATAACTACTGTATAGCACAGTACACGCTCAAATTACTGTACAAGTACTCTCATTAATGACAGTAACGAGAGTACGTGTATTGAAGTACGTTCCACCCCACTGGGTAAATGTTAGGAATACATGTAGCCGTTTTCACACCACAGGACACAAGGACTTCATAATGAAATGACAACACCAGGGAAAATAACAAGTGTCAGATTTAACGACTGATATTTCACCCACTGTAACGCATTCACGTCAAAGTCTATACAGACTCTCAACGAAATAATAACAACAATAATAAAGCATTTGGGGCTACATTTATATATGTATGAAAGGTTTTCCTCTGTTTTCACTCTGTTGAATGCATTCCTCAATGCATTCCCGCAAAATAGCCGGTCTAAAAGCTCACAAGACGTCGCTGTGATTATAGAGCTTACGCGATTGTGACATTTTAATTGACTTAATTGTGTTTCGTTGAACATTGGAACATTATGAATAAAAGTGACATTTCTGTTTGGCTTCGTAAACAACAGGGCAGATATGACACATGACTTACATAACTAATAATCATAATTAAAAAACGGAAAAACAAAAACATGAATCTACAGATTCTACTATTTCCACAATTTTTGAAAAAAGAAAAAAGAAAAAGGTTTTCTCAACATGGAAAGGATTAGGATGATTGTGAGGATTATACAAAACATTATTGCGATTATCAATTGCGATTATAGGCGATTATAGGCCTATAGTTGTGATCTACTATAAGTAAAGCACATAGACACCTTCTTCATGATGCCATCCATCTCACCGCGGTGACACCTGCAGTGCCTTGTGGTGGTTGGTGGCTCTCTGCTGTCTCCACGGCATTGAACTGATGCTGCCGCGCACGTGTTTCCTCATCACGGAAACAGACATGGTGTGTTTCCTCACGGAAACAGACATGGTGTGTTTCCTCATCCGTTTTAATCCATTTTGGGCGGGAACCCCTTTTGGTGTTAGCATTATGTTATGCTTTAGCTATTGAAAAATATTTTTGAAAAATCGAAGAACGACTGACATAGAAACATAGCTTTTTCAGAAAACTGTCAGGATGTAGAAGACATTTTTAGAATCTGATCTCAGGTCAGAATGGGTTAATGAACCCCCCATCCTACACTCCTCTCATAATGTGCAGTCAGGCACAAGCAGGACAGACGCTCTATAAAGTGTGTGATGGACACTCCGGTGGGAGGGGAGGGGAGGGGAGGGGAGGGGAGGGGAGGGGAGGGGAGGCCGGATAAAAGAAGACAAACCCTACAGGTCCTCAGTCGATACCAGTGGCATCAATATTCACCACCCCACTGCCCCCTAATACCTGCCTGCTCTTCTCTACAACTAACAGTCAGAGCCCCCCACCGAGCTGTGTGTGTGTGTGTGTGTGTGTGTGTGTGTGTGTGTGTGTGTGTGTGTGTGTGTGTGTGTGTGTGTGTGTGTGTGTGTGCGTGTGTGCGTGTGTGTGTGCGTGCGCGTGTGTGTGTGTGTGTGCGCACGCTTCCTGGCGTGCATACCATGCGTGCACGTGTTTGTCTGAGGGTGAGAGTAAGATGAAAATAGTGCACGGCAGAATCTGAACTCAATATGGTATCGATTAAATTTTTGCTCATCGCACTCGTGGCTGGAGAGTAAAGTTTAATTGCATCCACCACCAGTCTCTATTGGAGGATGAAGGCACTGCAACAAGCTCGCCCTCCAAATAACTGTTGTCTCAGGAAAATTAATCTGCGATTGGATTTACAGGCAGTATATTGTCTTGAGGGCAGATGGCAAAGGAAACAAACAATATAGATAAACTATTTCTCTCGCTCTACGTTTGAATCAGAATTTAAATCTCAGAAAAAAACCCCACAAAAACACTATAAGACCCACAGCCATTATTGGTTTTTCTTCCATATCACATCTATCACAAAGTCATGGATTCATATGGTTTTCATCCTTTGAAAATACAAAATGAACTAACACACTGAACTGAAACAAAATACATAATAGCTTTCTATACTTGCACTGCGACGTACTGCGACGCGCTGTGACGTGGTGTGAGTTTGTAGATCAGTTATTTCCGGTGCATGACACTGGCACTCAATTCGAGTACTAATCAGGCTTTAGCAGCAGCTCTTACGATACGATGTCGTATAGCTTTTGTAGTTTGTGTGGAAAACATTTCTGTTTCTACTCGCACCCTCTCTACCTCCACGTAACGATCACGATAGCTTAACGCAAATGGTGTTTGGTTATAAAGGCGCCTTTTCCCAGATTAATCTAACTCGGAATATTGAATGGCTGCTTCGCGGCCGAAACTAAATCACAGATGTAACTATTTCAAATAAACGCGGTGTCTGCGGTATTGCAGAGGTTATGAATAATAATAGCATGTGGGGTTCTAACGCACTTTTAGCGCTTAGTGCATTATCACAAAGCAAGAGCGATGAAAAAGAATGATGGCCCTTCGCTCTTTTCATCAGCGTATACATCTGAGAGCTGTGGTGAAAATCAATCTGAGATAGTCTGAGCTGCACGGCTCCAAGGCCATCTCACCTTAGAACAAAGATTAGATGGAGGGACGACTGCAAGGGAGAGAGAGAGGGAGAGAGAGAGAGATAGAGAGAGAGGGAGAGAGAGAGAGAGAGAGAGAGGGAGAGAGATAGAGAGAGAGAGAGAGAGAGATAGAGAGAGAGAGAGAGAGAGAGAGAGAGAGAGAGAGAGAGGGAGATAGAGAGAGAGAGAGAGAGAGATAGAGAGAGAGAGAGAGAGAGAGAGAGAGAGAGAGAGAGGAGGCAGGAGAATCCTCAGTCCTAGTTTATCCATCTGCGTATACAAATGTGACCAAATCACCGAGGATTTTACTGTGCATCAGCCTCGTGAAACGGAACAGATAAAAGACGAGCAAATAAAGTGTCAGACGTGAGCTCAGAAGCGCGGAGACGTTTGTGCTCCTCGGCTCTGAATCCGTTCCAGGTTCTTGGGCTGGAGCGGTGCTAGCAGCGAACAGATGGCAACCTGACTGCAGCGCTCTCCATAACCCCCCCCCCCTCTCTCTCTCTCTCCTGATGATTCTTCATTACCTTTAAACAAGTGCGAGGGCCACAAATGTCCCCGCAGCCAGCCGTATGCTAATCAGCCTGCCCACCGAGTCCAAGGCCCCCGGCACGAACATATGCACAGAGGAAAACTCTGTGCCGCGGTGCCAAGATGAGAAATGCCCTGCCTGTAGCCAAACGTACGCATACTGTACTGTATGTGTACTGTACTGTGTGTGTGTGTGTGTGTGTGTGTGTGTGTGTGTGTGTGTGTGTGTGTGTGTGTGTGTGTGTGTGTGTGTGTGTGTGTGTGTGGTGTGTGTGTGCGTGTGTCTTTCTTATTTTCCATGACGAACACACATTGCAGTATCTCCCACCGAGATACTGCTCCGTTCCTATTCTTTTCTTCTCGTATGCTAAACACCTTCCTCTCTCTCTCTCTCTCTCTCTCTCCCTCTCCCTCTCCCCCTCTCTCT
>NW_027638492.1:0-1000 GCF_951216825.1 Electrona antarctica | reverse complement strand
CACCTGCCACCTTTTTTTTCATCATTAGGAGCTGGCAGGCCTCCGGTCAGACAAAAGCCCCGTCCGCTGGTCCTGGCACGGGGGGGGAGGAGTGGGGGGAACCCTTGCTCTCTCCTCTGGTATGTTTCCAGACCCTGCCCCCGCAAACCAGACCTTTCGACGCTCTTTTGTGTCTGCCTTCCATCACCTGTCGACCGCCCGGGATCCCCCGCCTGGGCCCAGCCTTCCCCTCTACCTGCCCTAACCAGATTTATCGGCCGCTTTCCCAGCAGCAGCCCAGGCTTGTCTCGTTATTAAAGAGGACCTTACAGTTGGACCTCTTCTACCCAGTGGTCGAAGAGGTACGACTTTGGACTTTTAAAATGTAACAATACCACAGCGTTAAAGGGATATTTCTAGCTGGCGCTTTGGCATGGGGGGGTCAGATCAACATTATGGAATGAATTCTGTACTGGCTCCATATATGGAGCGTGTCTTGAGTGTGCAGGGTTTGATGAGGTCAGATCAGCATATGGAATGTAATAACGGGAAGGACGGGGGCGGATCAATATATGGCATGTCAGAACAGGTCAGCTCCATATATGGAGATCTAAGGGTTTGAGGTTTGAGGTCAGATGTGGAGTTGCTGGCCGGCTCCATATATGCAGATATGGAGATCTAAGGGAGTCTGTGATGTCACATGGCATGGCCATATATGGAAGCGTTGGTGACTAACTAACAAGACGGACGGACGGGAGATGCAAAAATCCCCCAAACATGATTAAAAAGTAATCCTAAAAAACACGACCCCCCTCACTATTAGAAGGACGATATCTAACATGGTTGAAATGGAGTTTGCACTTACAATGGGTTTGTGGAAGGGGGCGGGGCAGCTAAAATGTATATAAAATATCTAAATACTGAATCAAGCAACTTAAACGTTTGGCCGCCAGGATTAATTCAAGAATGATTACAATATGCCAGGATATATCCCCCCGTTCAACCCTTATTTTGAAGATCC
>NW_027638493.1:7500-17883 GCF_951216825.1 Electrona antarctica | reverse complement strand
AAGCCTTTTCTCAGATGGAGTTTGGAGTTTTACCGTGTTCCCTCTCCCTTGTTGTTTCCACATCCATCATCTTCCACAGTGGAGAGAGAGCGAGAGAGAGAGGTGGTGGTGTCCATGCCTCAGTGAGTCTACCGCGCTGTCGTGTGCGTGTGTGTGTGCGTGTGTGCGAGTGTGCGTGCGTGTTAGGGCGGTTCATATATTTTGTTTTAATCAAAAGGCTTGGGTGTCTATTTTGTGTGTTTTTTGATGGAGAATTCAAATATGCATTATTTATTGGATAGGACAACTCTAACCTACTGTACATGAATTTTGTTCTGAAAGAAATAAATTAAGTTGGGAGGCATTTATAAATCATTCCTGTTCAAAATAAGGTTTTTGGTGTGTAGAGAGCACAAATCAACCTAACCTACACCCATTTGCATTATTTGAATGTGTGTTTAAGAGTGAACAGGAGAAGTTGTTTCTAATGTTTTGAAATAATAATAATTAAAAAAACAAATGTAGGAAACCAAAACGAAGGGGACCCATAATAACAGTGTGTCTGCGACCCACAAGTGGGTCCCGGCCCACAGTTTGGGAACCAGTGCAGTATCTTAAAGTGACTCTGAGAGAGAGAGAGAGAGAGAGAGAGAGAGAGAGAGAGACAGCGTCGTGCAGCTAGTGTGCAAATGGATTGCAGACATTGAGAGAGTGCTGCTATAACAGCCATTGATTGGTTAGGAGGCCTGGGGGCACCCAGAGAGGGAGGGCAGGGTAATTCACCACCCCAGCCGTGGGATGGGATGAATGGGCCACATCTCTGCCTCTCTATGACCTAAAGCTTAGTGACAAAACCTATTCCATTACACATTTACACTGTGTCCCATCCACCATGCACCCTGCCCCATTTACACTGTGTCCCATCCACCATGCACCCTGCCCCTGTACCGCCTGGCTTAACCCGCCCAGGGTGGGGACCCCTTTTGGTGTTTTAAAGCATTGTGTTATACTTTAGCTATTGGGGAAATAGCAGATCTACAAGCTCGTAGCGCGGCACTCCGTGCCGCGCTATGAGCTTGTATAGGTCTGCTATTTTTGAAAAGTCGTGAAAATGTGGTGCAAATCTTGGAATATATATTCTTTCAGAGGAAACGCTTTTGACTCATAGTTTTGCTTCTGGGAGGGTCCCTGCCTGGAACTACATATTTGTCAGATGGGGGTCGGCGGCCAATTACATATAATTTTTGGGGTCCTTGACATGAAATATTGAGAACCACTGATAGAACATTTTCAGAAAAAAATACATTTTAAAAATATATTTTTTAAATTTCGACGTCAGGCCTAAATGGTTTAAGCACCACTGACCGGGGGAGGGTGGTTGGGGGGTAAGTAGGACCACCTGTGCAGTGGATGGATTGATCTGATTGGAGGAGGAGGAGGAGGAGGAGGGAGGAGGAGGGGTGTCAGAAGCTAATGGCCGTCACAAGACAAATGACCACTGTGTTTCTTTCCATCGTCCAGCGTGTCCTCGAGGGGGAGATCACAACGAGCATCTTGGAGCGGCCCGGTGATTCCTGCCGCTGCGCTTCAGCAGAGCAGCACTAAGTACAGTATACAGCCTAACTGTACTCAACTACAGGGTTTTACTTCACTGGAGTACTTTACTGCCAGTTGTGCTATAGTGTGGTGGTAGTAACTGGAGTACTGCCAGTTGTGCTATAGTGTAAATGGTAAATGGTGCATTTATATAGCGCCTTTATCCAAGGCGCTTTACATAGATTGTGCATTGCATTCACACACACATTCATACACCGATTGCGGCGGAAGCCATGCAAGGTACCAACCAGCACATCGGGAGCAATTTGGGGTTCAGTGTCTTGCCCAAGGACACTTTGACATGTAGACAGGAGGAGCCGGGATTCGAACCGCCGACCCATGGATCATTGGACGACCTGCTCTACCTCTTGAGCCACAGTCACCCCATAGTGTGGTGGTAGTAACTGAAAAATGCATTTGGAAAGCTAGTAAACCCCATTTTAAAAGCTCTGTTTGAGTCTTGCAGCATTCACGCATTTAAAAAAGCGGAGGGAGGTTCTAGAAGTGTAAAAAAAAAAAAATGTCTTTGTTACGTCTTGGTGTCAGCATGTGGTTAACCACAGGTAACGGTCACTGGTATAACAGCATGCATTTCAGTCGCAGCTGAGCATGGGGAGTATAGGATAGCATGCATTTGAGGTAAAGGTCCTTTCTGACTATGGGAGCGGGTGACACAACAACAGGTCTGCTCATGAGAGGCGCGGGACGCGTAGCGTAAATTAAAATAAAATAAAAACTCACCACAATCAAGGTCTAGTCAAGCCGCGGGCATGTGCATGAAACGAGCACTCGCGCGACAATTTCACGGGACAGGCACCCGTGAAAATACGCGCGCGTTAATGGCCCCTCAAAACGCTCGCCTCTCGTTGAAAAATGAATAACTAGGCGCCCGTCTGAAAAGGCCTTAAGGGCAGTGTATAGGATAGCAAGCCTTTCAGTTGCAGCTGAGCTAAGTGGAGTAGAAGGACATGTCTTTCAGTTGCAGCTGAGCTAAGTGGAGTAGAAGGACATGTCTTTCAGTTGCAGCTGAGCTAAGTGGAGTAGAAGGACATGTCTTTCAGTTGCAGCTGAGCAAAGTGGAGTAGAAGGACATGTCTTTCAGTTGCAGCTGAGCAAAGTGGAGTAGAAGGACATGTCTTTCAGTTGCAGCTGAGCTAAGTGGAGTAGAAGGACATGTCTTTCAGTTGCAGCTGAGCTAAGTGGAGTAGAAGGACATGTCTTTCAGTTGCAGCTGAGCTAAGTGGAGTAGAAGGACATGTCTTTCAGTTGCAGCTGAGCTAAGTGGAGTAGAAGGACATGTCTTTCAGTTGCAGCTGAGCAAAGTGTAGTAGAAGGACATGTCTTTCAGTTGCAGCTGAGCTAAGTGGAGTAGAAGGACATGTCTTTCAGTTGCAGCTGAGCAAAGTGTAGTAGAAGGACATGTCTTTCAGTTGCAGCTGAGCTAAGTGGAGTAGAAGGACATGTCTTTCAGTTGCAGCTGGGCAAAGTGTAGTAGAAGGACATGTCTTTCAGTTGCAGCTGAGCAAAGTGTAGTAGAAGGACATGTCTTTCAGTTGCAGCTGAGCAAAGTGTAGTAGAAGGACATGTCTTTCAGTTGCAGCTGAGCAAAGTGTAGTAGAAGGACATGTCTTTCAGTTGCAGCTGAGCAAAGTATGGGGCAAAAGAAAAAATTGTATCTCCATTTAACACGGTTTGATTTCATGTTAGTGAATGCCCGTCAAAACTACGGTGTCACGCCAACATATAGCTAAAAAACAGCAGATCTACAAGCTCACACCGCATCGCGATGCAGTGCGTTGTGAGCTTGTAGATCGGATATTTGCGTCCTGACAAGTAACGGTTTTGGACGTACCTATAAGGGTTTCCACCCGTCATCAGCGTACACACACTGTACACGCACTGTACACACTACTGTACACACACTGTACACACACTGTACACACAGCTGACAGAACTATAGGCTTCTTATGCCGGTGCAATATAGCAGGTAGTGGTACAGTAGCCTACATGCATCGGGGCAGCATTTCATATACCGTGCTCTACTGTAAGCCTGAGTGAACACACACAGGCCAAACGTCAGTCAGGAATGAGTATTGTGGAATATAAATAATCCATACAGTATGTTAGACAGCTAGCATTACACATTTACACTGTGTCCCATCCACCACCCTGCCCCACCGCCTGGCTTAACCCATTTACACTGTGTCCATCCACCACCCTGCCCCATTTACACTGTGTCCATCCACCACCCTGCCCCATTTACACTGTGTCCATCCACCACCCTGCCCCATTTACACTGTGTCCCATCCACCACCCTGCCCCATTTACACTGTGTCCATCCACCACCCTGCCCCATTTACACTGTGTCCCATCCACCACCCTGCCCCATTTACACTGTGTCCATCTACCACCCTGCCCCATTTACACTGTGTCCCATCCACCACCCTGCCCCTGCACCATTTACACTGTGTCCCATCCACCACCCTGCCCCATTTACACTGTGTCCCATACACCACCCTGCCCCATTTACACTGTGTCCCATCCACCACCCTGCCCCTGCACCATTTACACTGTGTCCCATCCACCACCCTGCCCCATTTACACTGTGTCCCATACACCACCCTGCCCCATTTACACTGTGTCCCATCTACCACCCTGCCCCTGCACCGCCTGGCTTAACCCATTTACACTGTGTCCCATCCACCACCCTGCCCCATTTACACTGTGTCCATCTACCACCCTGCCCCATTTACACTGTGTCCCATCCACCACCCTGCCCATTTACACTGTGTCCCATCCACCACCCTGCCCCATTTACACTGTGTCCATCTACCACCCTGCCCCATTTACACTGTGTCCCATCCACCACCCTGCCCCTGCACCTGGCTTAACCTGTCATTTACACTGTGTCCCATCCACCACCCTGCCCCTGCACCTGGCTTAACCTGTCATTTACACTGTGTCCCATCCACCACCCTGCCCCTGTACCTGGCTTAACCTGTCCATTTACACTGTGTCCCATCCACCACCCTGCCCCTGCACCTGGCTTAACCTGTCATTTACACTGTGTCCCATCCACCACCCTGCCCCTGTACCTGGCTTAACCTGTCCATTTACACTGTGTCCCATCCACCACCCTGCCCCTGCACCTGGCTTAACCTGTCATTTACACTGTGTCCCATCCACCACCCTGCCCCTGTACCTGGCTTAACCTGTCCATTTACACTGTGTCCCATCCACCACCCTGCCCCTGCACCTGGCTTAACCTGTCCAGGGCGGGAACCCCTTTTGGTGTTTTAACTTAGCATTATATTATAATTTAGCTATTGAAAAATAGCAGATCTACAAGCTCGTAGCGCGGCACTCCATGCCGCGCTACGAGCTTGTACATGTGCAATTTTTTAAAAATTGTGAATGTGGCGCAAATCTTTGAATATATATTCTTTCAGAGCAAACGTTTTTGACTCATAGTTTTGCTTCTGGGAGGGTCCCTTGGAGGGTCCCTGGGAGGGTCCCTGCTTCTGGGAGGGTCCCTTCTGGGAGGGTCCCTTCTGGGAGGGTCCCTGGGAGGGTCCCTTCTGGGAGGGTCCCTGGGAGGGTCCCTGCCTGGAACTACATATTTTCAGATGGGGGTCGGAGGCCAATTACATATAATTTCTGGGGTCCTCGGCCATGAAATATTGAGCACCACTGATACAGAAACATAAGGTTTTTCAGAAAACTGTCAGGATTTTAAATTTCGACGTCAGGCCTAAAATGGGTTAAGCACCACTGACCGGGGGTTGGGGGGGTAAGTAGGACCACCTGTGCAGTGGATGGATTGATCTGATTGGAGGAGGAGGAGGAGGAGGAGGAGGAGGGGGAGGAGGAGGAGGGGGAGGAGGAGCGGGCAGAAGCTAATGGCCGTCACAAGACAAATGACCGCAGCGTTTCTTTCCATCGTCCAGCGTGTCCTCGAGGGGGAGATCACAATGAGCCTCTTGGAGCGGCCCGGTGATTCCTGCCGCTGCGCTTCAGCAGAGCAGCACTAAGTACAGTATACAGCCTAACTGTACTCAAGTACAGGGTTTTACTTCACTGGAGTACTTCCGTGGACTCGTCTATAGCTGGAAGCCTGGAGGAGTGGGGCAGTGACTTGGCCAATCACTGCTGACCCACCAACTGGAGAGTGTAGTGGTTGAGGGTTGAAACACTCCTGAGAAGGTTGGAGACCACCTGATGACCTCTCTTCCAGGCCAAGGCTTCATCCATTAGGAATGGATTACTCTTGCATCTTCGATGTGAATGCATCGCAGTGCAGTGCGTTGTGAGCTTGTAGATCGGCTATTTGACAAGTAACGGTTTTGGACGTACCTACAGGGTTTCCACCCGTCATCAGCGTACACACACTGTACACGCACTGTACACACACTGTACACACACTGTACACACAGCTGACAGAACTATAGGTTTCTTATGCCGGTGCAATATAGCAGGTACAGTAGCCTACATGCATCGGGGCAGCATTTCATATACCGTATACTCTACTGTAAGCCTGAGCGAACACACACAGGCCAAACGTCAGTCAGGAATGAGTATTGTGGAATATAAATAATCCATACAGTATGTTAGACAGCTAGCAGCTCTAATGAGAGAAAGAGAGAGCATGTGCGTGTGTGTGTGTGTGTGCGTGCGTGCGTGCGTGCGTGCGTGCGCTCGCGCGTGTGAGCGCATGCATGTGCATGTGCATGTACATGTGCATGTGCATGTGCATGTGCATGTGCATGTGCATGGGCATGTGCATGTGCATGTGCATGGGCACGTGCACGTGTGTGTGTGCACGTGTGTGTCTGTGTCTGACGGGGTGGATAGGCCGAGTTGCATCAGGCGCGATGCTTGTTTGTCAAACCAGCTGGCTAGAACACGATCTGCTTGCGTGCTATAGGCCTATCTATGAATTCTATTAAACATCATTTGAACTATGAGACTATTGTTGTGTGTATACTGTTTTAAATAGTTGTGTGGGGGGAAAAGCCCTGCTAATTGTCCCACAAGTGACTGCAGAAGTTCACTGAACAGATATTTTGATTAAAAAAAACCTTTAAACCCTCGCCAACATATTATCTGTCAGGTGGAAACCTGCATCATTTCCACAAAAAAAAAACTGTTACATTTCAGGAATTCAAATTGAAAAGCAGCAATAGTAGCAGATCTATAGGGCTCCATATTGCACCACCCTTACCCCTTATCCTTAAACGTATTTACCATTTTTTACTATTTAAAAAAGAAAAACCTTTTAAAATAGTTCAACTAGCGGATCTACATCAACACGTTGTGAGCTTGTAGATCGGCTATTTGAACTATTTTAAAAGATTTTTCAAAATAGTAAATGTATACATTTAGGGATAAAGGGTAAGGGGGGGCGCAATATATAGCCCCTAGAATCTGATCTGGAATCTGATTTGATGTTTTGTGTGACGCTGTAGTGTTATGTTCACGTAGGGCCTTCACTCTTTCTTGGTGCCAAAGACGAGAAAGACGTTTTCAACGTTAAACGCTAGAGGGCGCTGGTCGCCACCGTCTGAATCACCGTCGGTTGCTAGGAGATGCATGCAACAGGCAGGAACCGGAAGTTAAATAAGTAGTTATATTATTTGGTTAAAAAAGTCATCAAAAAGGTTAAAGCAATATATTGTCCAACACAATTTCCACAGAGTTTTCTCTATCCTGATTGGATGAAATTGGTGTCCCGACCTGAAAATGCATTTTCTGAATATTGTTCTTCGACTATACCTTTTTTCCGCTGACAAGAACTAAGCTATGAAGACAACTATATGCCTAAATACAAAACTAGACAAAAATGTTAGGGAGGGACGAGTGGATAAGAGTCTAAATCATGTCATGCTTGGCTGTGCCCGAGTGTCACGCCCAGAAAACAGTTGATCAGTAGAGAGAGATAGTATAGATCGGCCAGGTGTACGAATCAGGCATTACCACATTCAGGCCTGACGTCGAAAATTCAAAATCATGACAATTTTTGGAAAGATTTGAGGCACATTTTAACGATTTTTCATAAAATAGCAGACCTACAAGTTCATAGCGCGCCACTCGGTGGCGCGCTATGAGCTTGTAGATCTGCTATTTTTCAATAGCTGAATTATAACATAATGTATGTAACCACCAAAAGGGGTTCCCGCTCAAAATGGGTTAAGAAGGACGACTAAATTAACTGTAGATGTGAGTCGACCAAAATCGTACGATATTTGGTCAACGAACCTAAACCAACTAAACTAAACCATTTCAGATGACAAAAAATAATATGAAGAGAGAATAAATCAAACTATTATTGTCTGGCTTGCTCTTTACCACAAATGCAACACAGCGCAAACGTATAGGGGATAAGCCAAGGACATAGCCTTAATGTCACAGAAACATAATGGGGTTTAAAGCACGCTGTCCATTGACTTCACAGTGCTGTACTGTAAGGTTATTGGTGGTGGGTTGTGGTTCACGGGGTCAGCCTGTCTATTGATGGAAACCCTTAATTAAAGGGAACTTCTTTGAGACCCTGTACACACAGCAGCGCACGCACGCACGCACGCACGCACTTTATTCCATGAATGCCATTCCATGAAAACTTCAAGGGCCATTTTCAGAGCAACGGTCCTCAAACAACGTCTATTTATGATTAAAGGACCACTTCACCACTTTTCAACATCTCTTCATATAATTGGTCCTCACTAATGTTCATGATAAAACACCACCATTTTTTTCCCTACTCAGTCTGTGTCTCATAGGAGGGCTTTGGGCAGTTCGGACACCCGTCCACCAGTGACATCATCATTAGGCAGATTTTTTTTTTTTTAAAACAAGATTTGTTTTAAAATATATTTAGATTTGTATTATCGTGAGAACGATGGCTTCAACTTTTGCATTGCAACTTTTCAGGAAAAGAAAGCCTGCCGTTTCTATTAGCTTGGATTCACCATCGATGATGTCACTGGTGGACGGGTTTCTGAACTGCCCACAGCCTTCCTATGAGACACAGACTGAGTAGGAAAAAATGGTGGTATTTTATCATGATCATTAGTTAGGACCAATTATAGGAAGAGAAGTTGAAAAGTGGTGAAGTGGTCCTTTAAATACTGTCGTTTTGTGGGTCCTTTAGTCCAGGGGTTCTCAACGTTTTTGGCCGGGGACCCCCGGAAATGCTTTGGCAATGTCTCGGGACCCCCCTCCCGACCCCTCCCGACCCCCAATATAAATTGACTGCTACAATAACCTTAAACCATTTTGGGCGGGAACCCCTTTTGGTGTTTTAAGCATTGTTATAATTTAGCTATTTAAAAATAGCAGATCTACAAACTTGTAGGTCTGCTATTTTTGAAAAATCGTGAAAAAAAAAAAAAAAAAATTGGCGACCCCCCGAGGGGTCGCGACCCACGGGTTGAGAACCCCTGCTTTAGTCCTCACCAAGAATAGTAATACGAACACACGGCATGATGAACATCTACTATTTCTGAAGATTTCTGAAAAGATATAGAAAGTGTTTGGAAACTGAATATCTTTTAAACATGGGTCTGGTGGGCCAAATACACATCAAATTTGGCCTCGACTTGAATCAGTTTTAGAACCACTGTCTGCCTAGCCTCGGAAACCCAGACGTTTTTATTTCCAGGGAGAAAAAAAAAAGTCTGGGTCCGAGTCCACTTCAATACGGCATAGAGTAGCGCAAACGTCGATCACTCTCTGATGATTTCTGATCGTCTGCACCTTTGTTAAATTGACGCACACACGCACACCCGTACACACACACACACACACTCCTCTCTCTCTCTCTGTCGCTCTAATTAATTAGTCTCATGTCCAGCAGCTGCGCACAGTTTCTGCCGGCGGATCCTGCCGGGAGCTGCCTATGCCATAGAAAGCATAGGTGAGTTCCAGGCTACTGTCTGCCTGCCTGCCTGCCTGACTGTCCACCCGCCCGTCCGCCCGTCTGTCTGTCTGGAGATTTCAATGAAAATAAGCCGTCAGCCATATTGCGTTTCTTATCCTTTTGATGATGTTGCAGCCCATGTACTGTATGTATATTTATTTTCTGTATCGCCAAACGGTAAAAAAAAAATTGTGGATCATTTTGTCAAATACCCTGTGATATTAAATCCATACATCGTTACACGCTGAACATAAAAAATGTTAAAATTGGAATTGAGTTTGGTTTTGTAAACATTATGTTATAATTTAGCTATTGAAAAATAGCAGATCTATCAGAGCGCGCCACCGAGTGGCATGTACGAGCTTGTAGGTCTGCTATTTTTGAAAAATCGTGAAAATGTGGCACACATCTTTGAATATATATTATTACAGAGTGAACATTTTAACTCAAATCTTTGTTTCTGGGGAGGTCCCTGGAACTGGAACAACATATTTTCAGATGGGGGGCGGAGGCATATTACATATCATTTTTGGGGTTCTTGATATGAAATATTGAGCACCACTGATACAGAAACATGAGGTATTTCAGAAAACTGTCAGCATTTAGAAGACATTTTTAAAATTTCGACGTCAGGCTCATTACAGATCACATGCAGACTAAATATTCCTCTCCTCGACCCCTACTGTATAGGCACACGCGCGGGCCTGCAAACATCTTTTCACCCCCACTGCAACGCTGTATATAGCGATGAGGTCTGCTGTGGAGGAGGAGGGAGGGGGGGGGGGGGGGGGGGGGGGGGGGACGACGACAGGCCAGCCAATGGGGTTGTCCGGCTCCATGCGCCTTATGGATGGACCTTAGCACCTCTGCTGCTAATTGGTTTCCAGTTTGAT
>NW_027638493.1:0-5000 GCF_951216825.1 Electrona antarctica | reverse complement strand
TGTGGCTCTGCTGCTTCAAACATGTTGTGTCTCTCACCGTGTCACTCTGGCTGAGTGTGTCTCTGAGGTGAGTGAAGCCAACAGGCTTCAGATATATATATGCACTCTAACCAGAAGTTTCACAATAAAAGTACCCTAAGCCTACAGGAAGTGTCAAAATAAGACAACACAAATAAACAAAGAAAAATAGCAAACTTCAAAGTAAAGACATGACTGGAGTTGAAAGAACCAAGTGACACCGGCAGTTACAGTAGTAGTAGCAGTAGCAGCAGCAGCAGCAGCAGCAGCAGCAGCAGCATTAGTAGCAGCAGTAGCAGTAGCAGTAGCAGTAGCAGTATTAGTAGTAGTAGTAGTAGCAGTAGCAGTAGCAGTAGCAGTAGCATTAGCATTAGTAGTAGTAGTAGTAGCAGTAGCAGTAGCAGTAGCAGTAGCATTAGCATTAGTAGTAGTAGTAGTAGCAGTAGCAGTAGCAGTAGTAGCAGTAGCAGTAGCAGTAGCAGTAGCAGTAGCAGTAGTAGCAGTAGCAGTAGCAGTAGTAGTAGTAGTAGTAGCAGTAGTATTAGTATTAGTAGTAGTAGTAGTAGCAGTAGTGTAGGCCAGTGGTTCTAAATCAGTGAGTGGGTGGGTTCCAGGCGGTCCCCCAGCTAAATGATGGAGAGTTGGTAACCAAATGGACCCTTATCAGATATTTAACTCTTCAGTGCAAAATGAAACCAAATGGACCCCTATACGCGTCAATTTGGTTTTATTTTGCACGCTCAAGTGTTAAATTATTGTTAAACATCTGCATTACTTAATTTACAAGAAGTAGAATAGTTTTTGCATCAACGTTTAAATACAGCATGGAATTGGGGACAAATTATTCACCGAAAACAAAATATTCTTTAGTCTCGGGTCTAAGAGAGGCTAAATTACTGAGGTTAAATATGGAGTGCCACAATCTTTGTATTTTTCATGTGTCTATGAGGTGACAGGTACTTCATTAGACACCCTGGAGTCGTTTTTATGCGCAATGATGTATTAACTTTGTATTTAGGGTTTCTTCCTGGAGACCCATCACCACCCACCAGGCAAACTTAATGAACTGGTGGGGGTGTCCACATAAAAGCATGATTTTAACAAATACTGTACACTTTTTGTAAAAAGTTCTTCCTCCTTACATTACAATAATACCTGATGATCATGTTTTAGGGTGGAAACAAATCGTGGCACTCCATCTTTAAGGTTAGGAATAAGGTTAGCATTTTAAAGGTATATTCAGTGATTTGACTTAATTCAAATATCACTTGTTTTTTCTTTTTTTCTGGATAATCCTCCCTACTATAGAGTGTGCTGACCATATAAGGAGTTCCTCCCTGTCCCCAGTGAGCCCCTGGGGTCAAAAAACCCTAGTTTCAGTTTTGGTGGCGGGTGGCAAAACCTTCATCCAATCAGGATGAGAGGGGCCTTCCTCCAATCATGATCGAGTGGGGGCGGGCCTTGGTGCACATGCTGTTGGCCTGTTGCACTTCCCCCCACTGTAGAGCGTGCATGTGCACATTTTGTTACCCGGGGCGGACTGGGTGGTTTTCCAAATCACCCAAATCACTGAATGCTCCTTTAAGCATAATTTGACTTAGGTTACTTTAGGAATACCAGGCTGAGCACTGGCCCCGGGCTGTATATCTACGCCCGGGGCCAGTTGGTAAAAGGGTGACTTTGTTGGTATTCTATTCGCACAGAAGTTACCCTTAAAAAAAAAAAAACACGTTGACTCAATGTCCCACAGCCAATCAGGTTGCTTTCTCGAAACGACCTTGTTGTATAATTTAAGTTAATATCAACACAAGCATTTAAAATATTCTGTGTGAAGCTGCATATCACCGGTGTGTGTAGTAGGCTCATCGTCACACTCACTGCAGTGAAAGTTGTCTCTCTTCCATATAGCATTTGTTTCGGTTTCCCGCAGCTACAGCAAGTCATCTAATATTGAATTATTGGCTCGGGAATGCGACAACAAACAAAAAAGAAAATCTCCATTTCACCCCCGCGCAAGTAATTGATAGAAAACAAGACATGACACCAGAATGACACTGCGTACCCGGCCGTGAGCGGTATCGATAGAAAAGCTGCTCTGTTGGATAAAGATGAATTTAAAAAAAAGACATCAAGGGACACTCAATTGTGCGGGTGTGTCGATCTGTTCTCTTAGGTGAGGTGAAGCTCAGGTTAGAAACTTAATGTCCTTAACCCATTCTGGGCGGGAACCCCTTTTGGTGTTTTAAACTGTATGTTATAATTTAGCTATTGAAAAATAGCAGATCTACAAGCTCATAGCGCGGCTTGTAGGTCTGCTATTTTTGAAAAAATCGTGAAAATGTGGCGCAAATCTTTGAATATATATTCTTTCGGAGCCAACGTTTTTAACTAAAATCTTTGCTTCTGGGGGGGGGGGGGGGGGGACCCTGGTACGACATATTTTCAGATGGGGGTCCACGGCCAAATACAGAGAATTCTGGGGGTCCTTGACATGAAATAGGATGAGAACCACTGACATAGAAACATGGGGTATTTCACAAAACTGTCAGGATTTAGAAGATATTTGTAGAATCCGGTCTCGGTCGAAATGGATTAAGGGGTCTGAGCGGCAGCATTTGGTCTTTCCATTCAGAGAGAGAGAGAGAGAGAGAGAGAGAGAGAGAGAGAGAGAGAGAGAGAGAGAGAGAGAGAGAGAGAGAGAGAGAGATAAGGAGAGAGATAGCATGGAGTGAGTCTGTAGCGTATTGATCCCACTCTGTTAAATCCAGTTCCGTCATAGAGAGAGAGAGAGTCCCAGATGAAAGGGAGGTGCAGAGCTTAACCCATTCTGGGCGGGAACCCATTATGTTATGCTTTAGCTGTTGAAAAATAGCAGATCTACAAGCTCATAGCGCGGCAGCGAGTGCCGCGCTACGAGCTTGTAGGTCTGCTATTTTTGAAAAACCTGTGAAAATGTGGCGCAAATCTTTCAGTATATTGTTTCAGAGCGAACGTTTTTAACTCAAATCTTTGCGTCTGGAGGGTCCCTGGAACAACATATCTTCAGATGGGGGGTGGGCGGCCAATTACATATAATCTTAGGGGTCCTTGACATGAAATAGTTTGAGAACCACTGACATAGAAACATGGGTTTTTCAGAAAACTGTCAGGTTTTTTCGAAGACATTTTGTAGAATCGAGCTCAGGTCTAAATGGGTTAATCCATTGAGACCTGGAACGCATCCATGTCACGTTAGCGTTTAACCACATTAACCATTAACCCATTTTGGGGCGGGAACCCCTTTTGGTGTTTTAAACATTATGTTATAATTTAGCTATTGAAAAATAGCAGATCTACAAGCTCATAGCGCGCCACCGAGTGGCGCGCTACGAGCTTGTAGGTCTGCTATTTTTGAAAAATCGTTAAAATGTGCCTCAAATCTTTCCGAAAATTGTCATGATTTAGAAAACTTTTTTTTTTAAATTTCGACGTCAGGCCTGAATGGGTTAAGAAAAGGCCTTCCGAGCCCTCGATACAAATGAGATATGGATCGTAGGGCGAAAAGAAAAGAGCTGAGCCAGAGCAATGTTGGGGAGGATGGGCTCTGATCGCAGGGCGCACGGGCAACAAGAAAAGAGCTGAGCCAGATCAATGTTGGGGAGGATGGGCTCTGTATTATTTATTTAGTTTTTATTGTTTTTAACCCATTCAGGCCTGACGTCGAAATTTAAAAAAAAAAGTTTTCTAAATCATGACAATTTTCGGAAAGATTTGAGGCACATTTTAACGATTTTTCAAAAATAGCAGACCTACAAGCTCATAGCGCGCCACTCGGTGGCGCGCTATGAGCTTGTAGATCTGCTATTTTTCAATAGCTAAATTATAACAATGTTTAAAACACCAAAAGGGGTTCCCGCCCAAAATGGGTTAATGGTTAATGTGGTTAAACGCTAACGTGACATGGATGCGTTCCAGGTCTCAATGGATTAAAGGTGAAATACTTCAAGGAAAGCAACTCTGGTGAGAGGACAATATTGCTAGTATCGCGTTTAAAACGTTAAAAGTAAAAAATAAAAAACAAAGACAAAGGGCTCTGTCTATTTTACGTGACTATAGAGCGTCGCAGTCCCGCCCCCTCGAGAGACCCGGAAAATAGTTCCCCATTCATTTTCCTCATAGACTCTTCAAAAAGTATTTATTTAAAGACGTTTACGCCGCGGACAAAGCCAACTCGAGTTGACAACAAACACAATGTTTTGGGCCGAACAAATAATAAGAAAGAAGAAGAAAACGGCAGGTTACAACACTTTTTGTGTTGTTTTTCTTCTTTGTACTTGTGAGCATGCGAGTCAATCAAATGCACTTGACATTCTATAGAGCGTCGCAGTCCCGCCCCCTTTCATGACGACGCCAGGCCCAGGAAATAATTCCCAATGCATTTCCCCCCCCATAGACATTTCAAAAAGCATTTATTTAAAGACCTTTTAAGTGTCGTACAAAGCCAACTCGAGTTGTGACAAATCATGACAACAAACACAATATTTTGGACAAAAAACTAATAATTACAAAGAAAAAAAACAACACAAAAGCCTGCCGTTTTCTTCTTTCTTATTATTTGTTCGGCCCAAAACATTGTGGTGGACATGAGACTAATCAACACCCCAAACGCCCGGGGTTATTTAATCCATTAAATCATAGCGCCCAGCGATTTATAGCAGGGGAGCACATTTAGCGACGGACCGGATGCTATCCTGGAGGTGGCTGAAGTAGCTAGATGTAGCCAAAACACTCTGGAGGCGATCGGCAACAACGGGAGGTATGATTAATTATATCGCGACGGGACCGCGGTGGGCCGTCTAACACAAGATCTTGTCCGTGCTCGGACATACATACATACATACATACAGACAGACAGACATACGGACACACATAGCTCCGTAATGGAGCTGGAGGCACCGATCAAAAACTCACAAACTCAAAGCATGTTGCACTTATACACTGGC